>NC_085137.1:19460345-19642751 GCF_035046485.1 Aedes albopictus
AGTGAAGCCAGGTGAATCGGACTAGTCATTAATGTGTAGAAGACAAAGTACATGATGGCAAAGGGCTCCAGGGAGGAATCACCGCGCCCGCCACCCCGAATTCATATCGACGGTGATGAAATCGAGGCGGTTGAAGAATTCGTGTACTTGGGCTCACTGGTGACCGCCGACAACGACACCAGCAGAGAAATTCAGAGGCGCATTGTGGCAGGAAATCGTGCTTATTTTGGACTCCCCAGAACTCTACGATCGAATAAAGTTCGTCGTAACACGAAGTTAACCATCTACAAAACGCTGATTAGACCGGTCGTCCTCTATGGACACGAAACATGGACCCTACGTGCAGAGGACCAACGCGCCCTTGGAGTTTTTGAACGGAAGGTGTTGCGTACCATCTACGGCGGAGTGCAGACGGGACTTGGAGAAGGCGAATGAACCACGAGCTGGATCAGCTGCTGAGAGAACCAACCATCGTCCATACCGCGAAAAACGGGAGGCTACGGTGGGCGGGTCACGTCATCAGGATGTCGGATAGCAACCCGACTAAAATGGTTCTCGAGAGTCATCCGACCGGTACAAGAAGACGTGGAGCGTAGCGAGCTAGGTGGGTCGACCAAGTGGAGGACAATCTGCGGACCCTACACAGAGTGCGGAACTGGAGACAAACTGCCATGGACCGAGTGGAATGGAGACGGCTACAGTACAGCAGAGGCCACCCCGGCCTTAGCCTGATCGGTAAGGTAAGTAAGGTACTATCTCAGTTCAGAAGCAGTTCTTTTACGAGTCATGATAGAAAAGTGTTATAGGGATTCATTTCTTAAGTAACCCATCCTTCGCCTTCCTCTATAATACAAGAATAGTTACTCAAGTTGAGCAGTGTACCTGAAGTACATCTTGACACCCCCTGCAATGCCTTTAAATGCATTCCTCGCCCCACAATTTTATACTCATAGTCTGATTAAAAGAAGGCTATGTAAAATAACTTAATCTACATAGCGTTACATAAAATAAAACTCACGTATAACAAATGCAACAGCTGTAAATCTCTAGTTACGATGCAATACATTTCCACCTGGCCGGGTTCGTCACTCTGCCATGCGTTCATGTTTAATGTAGCGGTAAAAACGTTCACACACTTCTTGAAGCGAGGTGCGATGTTGGGATTCGTCATCTGCGCTGTCTACCTGCACCTACCCACCACGGTGCAGGGAACGGGGTTGCAACAATAAGCAATACCCTTCCTGCGACGACATCGCGAAACGCTCAATGCATCGCCGAGGTACCTATAGATAAGAAATATTACCAACAGATTATTTTTACTTCTCAAGCCTTCCATCCATGAACTGCTTTTTTTTATTTCACCATTTCACGGAGGGAGCGAACCGCAATCAAAACAAAATGCAACCAGGTAGGTACCTATTGCTGATGCCGGTGTGTGGTGGTAGCCAGGCATCATTCAGAGCTCAGAAGCAAAAAAGCCTTCGAATCGAATCGTGCAGACCGGTCGACCGCACGCTAACCTACTGGATTAACTTGAACTTGAACTTGGTTATCAATCGTGTGGCGAAAAGACCTATAGGCAGGCAGGCAGACTGGCACTCCAGCTCTATGACACACTTTTTATGTGCGAATACGACCACCGCCGAGGCGGCGAGGAATTTCTTTTGGCTGCACTACTGCGCATATATGTGCAGTTGCAGCTTACAGCATGCACTCTTCTGTATGCGGCTGCGATATGGAATGCGATGCCTCTACCGCAAATACGGTACCTACACTTGCAATTTAGTTTCGATCGTTTCCTTCTCAATTGCAATCATTTTGAACTAATTGATTGTCTTCTCTGTTTTAGAGCTTCGAATCTTCAGGTACCTGAGGTAACCTAACATACCTACGAGTTTGCTGTGAAGGTTTTGTGAAATCATAAGCTGCTGCGTCGTGACGCTGGTGCCTTACTCCCTGGGGTATTTCTCGGATCGAAATGGGAAAGAGGTAACAACGTATCAACATTAACCGCCACTCCGTGGCCTATATGTGGTTTCACATGCGAACATTCGGAACCATACATCATAATTGATTAATTAGGGCTTTTTGTTGTTTGCGATTGCCAGCTTTGTGGTAGGACTAGGTACTGATCCGCAGAGATGGTGTGTTCAATTGATTTACCCGATTTACCGCGATGACCTGCTTTTTTGCTAACACTTTTCATACACTAATAGCCGTCGATCAGGCCTACAATAACCTGTATTGTGTCGACAACTGAGTTATGCGATGGCTTATTTAATAGAAAATGGGAAATTTTCTTTTTGGCAAAATAGAAATCCATGATAAAATATGTTGTCTATGATTACTTAGAAGATGGAAGATCGACCGAAGAGTTGAAATTTAAAAGCAAATATCGAGAATGACTATTTTAAAGAAGAGTGAAGTTGCACGAAGCAATTCATTTGCGATTTATTGCCTTTCGACTTTTTGTTCTGTAAGCTTTTGCCCATTTTGCGAATTTACAGACCAGTTACACACATTTAACACATGTAACAGTAGCGTGGGTCAACGTTGTATGGGAAAATTTAAAATTGATCAAATTCAATCAGATCAAGGTTTTTGGGCATGATTGGTTTAGCCTACATTTTGCGCATCGCGATTAAAGTTTGTATGTGATTTTACTTGGGAAATCATACTTTTGCTCAAAATTGTTCTATACTATATAACCGCTAATGTTAAAGTATAGCCCATAATGTGTCGAAAAACTTTGTCGAAGACCGCAAAGCGATCCGATGCATGTGGAAAAAGATACACTCTTCGAAAGTCAGGCCAAAAATTGAGATTTTATTATTGATGTTATTCCTTTACATGTTAAAAGATAAGCACACTCAGGCGATCAGTAAGTTATAACTTTTGTTACAAGACTCGGATCGCTTTGCGATCTTCGGCAAAGTTTTTCAGGACATCTGTTCTGAGGCCGAGGCTGTGAGGCTGTTCTTTTACATAATCGGTTAAATACTTTCAGAATAATTTTATTCTTTTATAAGGAAAATGCAAAACAGTGAGTTTTCCTATATAAAATTCCATACAAATTTCAATCGTGATGTGCAAAGTGTAGGCATGACTGATCGCGCTCAAATTTTGTACAGTCGCCACAGTGGTCCAAATTTGAAAATACCTGGCAAAAATTGCCAAATCATAGTAGCCTGCTAGTTTTAGCCCATATGAGTGTATTGGAACATGATTTAGCGCTCAATTTCATTTTAAAGGCATTTTCATTTTTTGTCGATTTCTTCGAACAAAATCCGAACAAAATTGATGTTTTTCATACAATTTCACTACACACATATCATCAAGGCGCTATTGTTTTGGCAGCTCTTGGCAGTTACATTTTTCTTTAACCGATTCTGCATACGCAATAAGGGCAACATACTGTGGAGGGCGCCCTGGTACTCCACAAGCTCCGCTTGCGGTTAGGTTTTGAATGCACAGAGAAAAATTTCTACTCATTGACTGAGTTGGCCTTACTCAGAAATCGAAAAATCCTTTGTTTTCTTACTCAGTTTCGGCTAAAAGTGGGACAACCCATTGGCAATGGGTTGTCCCACTTTTAACGGAAACTGAGTAAGAAAACAAAGGATTTTTCGATTTCTGAGTAAGACTAACTCAGCCACTGAGTAGAAATTTTTCTCGGTGTGCTAGCCCTAGCCATTCATTCCTAGGCACGGTAATCATGAAGCCGCATCACACCATGCATTAGGGGTCACCTGTTGGTGGACTCTTACCACCGCAACAGGCGGTCCGTAGTGTTCTTCTTAGCCAATCGCTACCGACACTACACAGCTATCCAGGCTGATCGAGAAAAGAAGTTAATATTGATGATAAACTTCATACGGGCCCGAACAGCCGTTTTCATTTTGGAGTAGGGTGTGACAGAAATGTTTTAGTGTAAAATGTTTTGAGTTATAAACGAAAAATGCCCAAGACCGTCTGCCCAAACGGTGCCGAACCCTATCAAGAGTGCTCATTGATGTTGCGAATGTAATCTAAAAAAAGTGTTCGAACACGTACTGATGCATAATTAAAGGCGTAAAATTGATAGGCAACGAACACGCACTAAACACTCGCCGTACACATAATAAAGAAGGCTAGGTTCTAGGTCCATTTGGGCAGGGAAACCTATTTTGGGCGGCACAGTAAAAGCTAGGTAACGCGTATTGGGGTATTTGTCTCTTGGCAGTTATACCACAGACAAACAGACGTCTCACTCTACTCACTTCTTATCATTATCCTTTTTAACGGTTATTTTAAATATTTTGTAGTTCGCAAATCGCTCGGTCACGGCGCTAGCATCGTTTTTGCTTCTGTTTGACAGCTTGGTTAGCATTGGGCGATTATGTTTTCGTGGCGATGATTTTGATCGCAATTTGTTCCAAGTGATACGTCTGTTTGTCTGTGGTTATACTAATAATGATCGTTATTAACACACCGCCTACTCAGCGCACACAGGCGTAAATGGGCCAAATTCCTGGCCATAAGTCGAAAATTTTTTTTCAGGGTTTTCCAGAGTCTAATATTTTTTAAAAATAAATGAAGTAATGCTTCATCATGTGGCAATCAACAAAATACTTTGAGATGCATATTTTTTTAAGAATAAATGCCGAAATTTGACGATTTTCTATACTGTTTTTTTCATTTGCATCATAACTCATCGGAAGAACTTCAATTATCGAAATATTGACAATTTGAAAAAATAACTGAGTATGTAACACAGTTCTCCTGATAAAGGTGTATCATTTAAACAAAAACTTCACCTGGTTTCATTTATTTTGCTCTCTTACAGAAGAGTTTTCAAAATCATGTTTTTTTGTCAATTTTGAATCATTTTCAGCATTCAAAAAGTTTTCAGATTCTGCAGCATTCCGCGATCTGGATAAAATTACAATAAAATATAAGGCATATCCTTTGTGAATCGCAAGAGAACGGGTACCAGAAAGTACCAGACGAAAAAATAAATCATTTTGAAATTTTCACCTTTTTGACTAGTTTTTAGTTACAATTTATGTTTAATTTTGATATAACAACTTCGTTTCGACTACTTTTTCAATGAACGGCCACTTATTCTCGGTAGATAGATCATAGCAGAATACAAATCTGGTCTTCTATCTCTTAACAAAATGTGTCAAATGGAATTAATTTAGTAAATTTGGACAGAAATCTCCATACACCGATAAACGCCTAAATGTATGCAATGCAGTAGTAATCTAATCACAGAGAACAGACGTCTATCTTTGCTTTCTGCCTTGTGTAAAACTTTGTAACGGTCATATCAGAGTATGTGGTTATGCTCCCGTTGCGTGGCGCTAGCGTCCCATCACTTACATTGTTGTGTTGTCATTTTTGTTTCCAGTGCTCGCCGTTTTTAGCCGTTTGGCGCTCGTGTCGCTTTGTGGGCTAGTGTATTTTAACGATGAACACTGCCATCGTGGGGTCAAATCGACTTTATATGTGGGGCAGTCTCCGTTGGTGGCGTTGAGGTACACTTAAATCCTTTACACACGATTTCGACGTATTTTTGTTCGAGCTTAAACGTCTGTTCTCTGTGCCTAAGGGGGCGCTCAAAACGCTTGAAGTTTGTATGGGAAAACTTGGCCAAATGTATGCAGAAATTTTAAGTTTTCGAATATTGCCGCTAGGTAGCGCTGTAGGCGTTCAATAATCAAACCCTTTGGTATTATTGTAGGTGACTATATGCCAAACAACTTTGTCGAAGACCGCAAAATGATCCAACGTCTGTGAAAAAAGTTATACCCTAGGAAAAGTGAGGATAAACTTTATTGTTATTTTTCCAATACATGTAAAGGAATAATATCAATAATGACATAAATAGCTGTTATATTGGGAGCTCGTTCCATTTCTCTAAAGAATACCATATCACAAAATCCTACCAAGAATTGAGATAAAGCCTGTATCCGCAATAATCGGGACACAGAAACATAGCTGTAACTCTGCAATAGATATATTAAAATTGCTCAAATTTGGCCTGATAATATCTTCAGATGTGTTAATTTCACCTGCAAAATTTCATATGATTCGGTGCAGTACTTTTTGTTGAAGCAATGAAACAGTAGAACGCGCGCAATTGAATTTTGTACAGCTCCTGGTTTAGCTTGTCAACGCTGTAACTTTTGAATTTGATATAGGAAATGGCTGAAATTTTGAACACGAACCTCTCAACCTACTTTACTTCAGACTCTAGTTTAATTTAAAAACACTTCACTTTTGCAAAAGAAAATAAAAAATGAATAACTCTTTTAAAGAAAACTAGAAAGGACGAGCAAATTCCTTTTAATTCTACTACTGTGCTTATCTTCGGACAGATAGGCCTATTTCGTCTGTGACTTACAGACTTCTTCAGTGTCAAGTGCTCGACTGAAGAAAACCTCGCATTCGTTGTGGTATTTATACTAGGAGTGTATGTGTAGGTACGCGTGTGGGTAAAAGTGTAGGTACAAAATTGTAGGTACAAAATTGTAGGTACAGATTTGTAAAAAAGGGGGTGTATCTACTGTAGTAGATGTGATGTAAATAATTAAGAATGTAAAAATTCATTGATATATGTTGAGAGTGTATAAGGTCGTCACACTGTGTTTGAAATATTCTGAGAGTGCATGAGAACTGTCAAGCATTGCCTCGAGCTTTTTCGAACACGAGTTCTCCACCTTCCATTGATTGGCGGGACAAGCTTCTCAATGTGTGTGTGTGAGATACTCGTTCTTGAATTCGCTGTACGAAAGAACGATGGAAGGAATGAAAATGTGAGAGCGAAAGAGAAAGAGCGCTTCGACCCATTGATGTGTAAGAGGGTATGGTTGCACCTGCTTGGTCGAAGTGGAGTCTGCCCTGGTTGGGGATTCGGTGAACTACTTTAGGAGCGGAAAGACGTGTGTCCGCGTTGTTGTACCGTTTGAGAAGAAACTCGGTTACCACAATGGCGGAGTCGGTAGTGAAAAAAGTGAATTTGAAAATGGGTGCTTTAGTAAGTATAACAAGAATTTAAACTGGGTGCCTCTTTTAGGCATGACCAGCTGGGTGCTTTCTAATAGCATGACCAGAAATGAAAACTGGGTGCCTCTTTTAGGCATGACCAGCTGGGTGCTTTCTAATAGCATGACCAGAAATGAAAACTGGGTGCCTCTTTTAGGCATGACCAGCTGGGTGCTTTCTAATAGCATGACCAGAAATGAAAACTGGGTGCCTCTTTTAGGCATGACCAGCTGGGTGCTTTCTAATAGCATGACCAGAAATGAAAACTGGGTGCCTCTTTTAGGCATGACCAGCTGGGTGCTTTTGAAAAGCGTGACCAGAAATGAAAACTGGGTGCCTCTTTTAGGCATGGCCAGCTGGGTGCTTTCGGAAAGCATGACCAGAAGTGAAAACTGGGTGCCTCTTTTAGGCATGGCCAGCTGGGTGCTTTCAGAAAGCATGACCAGATATGAAAACTGGGTGCCTCTTTTAGGCATGGCCAGCTGGGTGCTTTCGGAAAGCATGACCAGAAGTGAAAACTGGGTGCCTGTTTTAGGCATGACCAGCTGGGTGCTTTCGGAAAGCATGACCAGAAGTGAAAACTGGGTGCCTCTTTTAGGCATGACCAGCTGGGTGCTTTCGGAAAGCATGACCAGAAGTGAAAACTGGGTGCCTCTTATAGGCATGACCAGCTGGGTGCTTTCGGAAAGCATGACCAGAAATGAAAAATGGGTGCCTCTTTTAGGCATGACCAGCTGGGTGCTTTCTAATAGCATGACCAGAAATGAAAACTGGGTGCCTCTTTTAGGCATGACCAGCTGGGTGCTTTCGGAAAGCATGACCAGAAATGAAAACTGGGTACCTCTTTTAGGCATGACCAGCTGGGTGCTTTCTAATAGCATGACCAGAAATGAAAACTGGGTGCCTCTTTTAGGCATGACCAGCTGGGTGCTTTCTAATAGCATGACCAGAAATGAAAACTGGGTGCCTCTTTTAGGCATGACCAGCTGGGTGCTTTCGGAAAGCATGACCAGAAATGAAAACTGGGTGCCTCTTTTAGGCATGACCAGCTGGGTGCTTTCGGAAAGCATGACCAGAAGTGAAAACTGGGTGCCTCTTTTAGGCATGACCAGCTGGGTGCTTTCTAATAGCATGACCAGAAATGAAAACTGGGTGCCTCTTTTAGGCATGACCAGCTGGGTGCTTTCGGAAAGCATGACCAGAAATGAAAACTGGGTGCCTCTTTTAGGCATGGCCAGCTGGGTGCTTTCGGAAAGCATGACCAGAAGTGAAAACTGGGTGCCTGTTTTAGGCATGACCAGCTGGGTGCTTTCGGAAAGCATGACCAGAAATGAAAAATGGGTGCCTCTTTTAGGCATGACCAGCTGGGTGCTTTCGGAAAGCATGACCAGAAATGAAAACTGGGTGCCTCTTTTAGGCATGACCAGCTGGGTGCTTTCGGAAATCATGACCAGATATGAAAACTGGGTGCCTATCGTAGGTATGGCCAGCTGGGTGCAATCGGGAAGCATGACCATAATTTGAAACCGTGTGATTTGATTCTTTAAATTTCTCTAGAGTAGAGAAGGGAAAGAATGTAGTAGATGTGATGTAAATAATTAAGAATGTAAAAATTCATTGATATATGTTGAGAGTGTATAAGGTCGTCACACTGTGTTTGAAATATTCTGAGAGTGCATGAGAACTGTCAAGCATTGCCTCGAGCTTTTTCGAACACGAGTTCTCCACCTTCCATTGAATGGCGGGACAAGCTTCTCAATGTGTGTGTGTGTGAGATACTCGTTCTTGAATTCGCTGTACGAAAGAACGATGGAAGGAATGAAAATGTGAGAGCGAAAGAGAAAGAGCGCTTCGACCCATTGATGTGTAAGAGGGTACACTCAGCGAAGTAAACTACCGAAATTCATCAAAATACCTTATGAAATTTAGCCATAACTGTAAAGTATGGATGCCATCAGAATACCTTATGAAAAATGAACATGCTTATTATGACCTTATTACATAAGATAAACTTATGAAAAGAGCAGAAAAATCACAAAATGATGCAGACTGGAATCGATCCATGAACGTCGAGATCACTGAGCTCATGCCCACACTCAGGCAAATAAACCTAAGATTATCATAACGACTAACTTATGAAATGGCCTTTAAACAATTCATAACGGCTAGAATGAATTCCATAAGGTCGGTTTATGACGCAGAATCGACTCACAATTTGGCTTTTATACACATTTAGCAACACGATATTCTCAAGCGTCGATAGCCGCGTGGGTTGAGCACGGGCTCAGTGATCTCGACGTGCATGGATCGATTTCAGTCTGCATCATTTTATGGTTTTTCTGCTCTTTTCATAAGTTTAACTTATGTAATTAGGTCATTAAAAGCATGTTTAATTTTCATAAGGTATTCTTATGGCATCCATACTTTACAGTTATGGCTAAATTTCATAAGGTTTTTTGATGAATTTCGGTAGTTCACTTCGCTGAGTGCAACCCACGCGGCTATCGACGCTTGAGAATATCGTGTTGCTAAATGTGTATAAAAGCCAAACTGTAAGTCGATTCTGCGTCATAGACTGACCTTATGAAAATCGTTCTAGCCGTTATGAATTGTTTAAAGGCCATTTCATAAGTAAGACCTTATGATAATCTTAGGTTTATTTGCCTGAGTGTATGGTTGCACCTGCTTGGTCGAAGTGGAGTCTGCCCTGGTTGGGGATTCGGTGAACTACTTTAGGAGCGGAAAGACGTGTGTCCGCGTTGTTGTACCGTTTGAGAAGAAACTCGGTTACCACAATGGCGGAGTCGGTAGTGAAAAAAGTGAATTTGAAAATGGGTGCTTTAGTAAGTATAACAAGAATTTAAACTGGGTGCCTCTTTTAGGCATGACCAGCTGGGTGCTTTCTAATAGCATGACCAGAAATGAAAACTGGGTGCCTCTTTTAGGCATGACCAGCTGGGTGCTTTCTAATAGCATGACCAGAAATGAAAACTGGGTGCCTCTTTTAGGCATGACCAGCTGGGTGCTTTCTAATAGCATGACCAGAAATGAAAACTGGGTGCCTCTTTTAGGCATGACCAGCTGGGTGCTTTCTAATAGCATGACCAGAAATGAAAACTGGGTGCCTCTTTTAGGCATGACCAGCTGGGTGCTTTCTAATAGCATGACCAGAAATGAAAACTGGGTGCCTCTTTTAGGCATGACCAGCTGGGTGCTTTTGGAAAGCGTGACCAGAAATGAAAACTGGGTGCCTCTTTTAGGCATGGCCAGCTGGGTGCTTTCGGAAAGCATGACCAGAAGTGAAAACTGGGTGCCTCTTTTAGGCATGGCCAGCTGGGTGCTTTCAGAAAGCATGACCAGATATGAAAACTGGGTGCCTCTTTTAGGCATGGCCAGCTGGGTGCTTTCGGAAAGCATGACCAGAAGTGAAAACTGGGTGCCTGTTTTAGGCATGACCAGCTGGGTGCTTTCGGAAAGCATGACCAGAAGTGAAAACTGGGTGCCTCTTATAGGCATGACCAGCTGGGTGCTTTCGGAAAGCATGACCAGAAATGAAAAATGGGTGCCTCTTTTAGGCATGACCAGCTGGGTGCTTTCTAATAGCATGACCAGAAATGAAAACTGGGTGCCTCTTTTAGGCATGACCAGCTGGGTGCTTTCGGAAAGCATGACCAGAAGTGAAAACTGGGTGCCTCTTTTAGGCATGGCCAGCTGGGTGCTTTCGGAAAGCATGACCAGAAGTGAAAACTGGGTGCCTGTTTTAGGCATGACCAGCTGGGTGCTTTCGGAAAGCATGACCAGAAGTGAAAACTGGGTGCCTCTTTTAGGCATGACCAGCTGGGTGCTTTCGGAAAGCATGACCAGAAGTGAAAACTGGGTGCCTCTTATAGGCATGACCAGCTGGGTGCTTTCGGAAAGCATGACCAGAAATGAAAAATGGGTGCCTCTTTTAGGCATGACCAGCTGGGTGCTTTCTAATAGCATGACCAGAAATGAAAACTGGGTGCCTCTTTTAGGCATGACCAGCTGGGTGCTTTCGGAAAGCATGACCAGAAATGAAAACTGGGTGCCTCTTTTAGGCATGGCCAGCTGGGTGCTTTCGGAAAGCATGACCAGAAATGAAAACTGGGTGCCTGTTTTAGGCATGACCAGCTGGGTGCTTTCGGAAAGCATGACCAGAAGTGAAAACTGGGTGCCTCTTTTAGGCATGACCAGCTGGGTGCTTTCGGAAAGCATGACCAGAAGTGAAAACTGGGTGCCTCTTATAGGCATGACCAGCTGGGTGCTTTCGGAAAGCATGACCAGAAATGAAAAATGGGTGCCTCTTTTAGGCATGACCAGCTGGGTGCTTTCGGAAAGCATGACCAGAAATGAAAACTGGGTGCCTCTTTTAGGCATGACCAGCTGGGTGCTTTCGGAAAGCATGACCAGAAATGAAAGCTGGGTGCCTCTTTTAGGCATGACCAGCTGGGTGCTTTCTAATAGCATGACCAGAAATGAAAACTGGGTGCCTCTTTTAGGCATGACCAGCTGGGTGCTTTCGGAAAGCATGACCAGAAATGAAAGCTGGGTGCCTCTTTTAGGCATGACCAGCTGGGTGCTTTCTAATAGCATGACCAGAAATGAAAACTGGGTGCCTCTTTTAGGCATGACCAGCTGGGTGCTTTCTAATAGCATGACCAGAAATGAAAACTGGGTGCCTCTTTTAGGCATGACCAGCTGGGTGCTTTCGGAAAGCATGACCAGAAATGAAAACTGGGTGCCTCTTTTAGGCATGACCAGCTGGGTGCTTTCGGAAAGCATGACCAGAAGTGAAAACTGGGTGCCTCTTTTAGGCATGACCAGCTGGGTGCCTTCGGAAAGCATGACCAGAAATGAAAACTGGGTGCCTCTTTTAGGCATGACCAGCTGGGTGCTTTCTAATAGCATGACCAGAAATGAAAACTGGGTGCCTCTTTTAGGCATGACCAGCTGGGTGCTTTCGGAAAGCATGACCAGAAATGAAAACTGGGTGCCTCTTTTAGGCATGACCAGCTGGGTGCTTTCGGAAAGCATGACCAGAAATGAAAACTGAGTGCCTCTTTTAGGCATGACCAGCTGGGTGCTTTCAGAAAGCATGACCAGATATGAAAACTGGGTGCCTCTTTCAGGCATGACCAGCTGCACTTTACTATTACTTTAGAGCTTTTAGTAGAACTTGTTACTTCAGACTCTAGTTTAATTTAAAAACACTTCACTAATACTTTACTTTTGCAAAAGAAAATAAAAAATGAATAACTCTTTTAAAGAAAAACTAGAAAGGACGAGCAAATTCCTTTTAATTCTACTACTGTGCTTATCTTCGGACAGATAGGCCTATTTCGTCTGTGACTTACAGACTTCTTCAGTGTCAAGTGCTCGACTGAAGAAAACCTCGCATTCGTTGTGGTATTTATACTAGGAGTGTATGTGTAGGTACGTGTGTGGGTAAAAGTGTAGGTATAAAAATGTAGGTACAAAATTGTAGGTACATATTTGTAAAAAAGGGGGGTGTATCTGCCTGTTAGAAAACAGGGTGTCAATAAGATACCTAAAGCTAGGAAAAATTCCTACCGATTTGGTAGGTAGTCAATTGGTGTTTGTTGTGTTATTTTTTTCCTGCCGATTTGGTAGGTAGTCAATTTGTGTTTTGTGTATTGTGTAATGTTTTGTGTGTGTTAGGTAAAAATTTAAACAGCCACGTGTACCCATTGCCCTGATCCTTGTTAAGTAGTTTTTTATTGTTTTGTTTGTAAATTTCTAAACTTTCTGCAACATCAAGTTTCCATGGGTTTGTAATGTGTCGTAAGAGTTTAATATTTGAAGTATTCATAAAATGTCCTTCATTGAAAATATGTTCAGCAACTTTAGATTTAAAATGATGAATGAGTCCCTTGTCTGTGTCTTTGTGTGCTTTTGATACTTCCGTTATGTGTTCTTTGAATCGTGTGTTGAGTGTGCGTTTTGTTTGTCCTATGTATATTTTGTCACAGTGATTACATGTTACTTTGTAAACACCAGATTTTGTTAAGTTGTCCAACGGGTCTTTCGTAGATCCTAAGAGAGTTTGAAGTTGGTTAGCTTTGCTTGTGAAAACTAATTCAAAACCAAACATTCTGAGAATTGGTCGGAGTTTTTTGGTGTCATTGTTGTAGTTCACAGTTATCCGTTTAAGTGTAGGTTCTGTCCGTGTCAGTGTAGTCAAAGAACGTCTGTATTGTTGTTGTGTCTTTTTGTTGATGATCTGTTGTATTGTTTGTTTTGTGTAACCGTTCAACTGTGCTGTTTCGAAAATGTAATTAAGTTCTTTCGTTTTTCCTGTTTCACTAAGTGGAAGTGTCTGCATTCGGTGTATCATGTGATTGAAGGATGCAATTTTGTGTTGATGTGAGTGATTTGATGAATTTGGAATAGTGCGTTGAGTGTGTGTCGGTTTTCTGTAAATTTCGAAGGAAAGTGTTGATTCTTGTTTTACGATGAGTATGTCCAAAAATGGTAGTTGGTTGTTCTGTTCAATTTCACAAGTGAATTCGATGTTTTTGTGTGCATTATTGATATTGTTCAAGATTTCAGGTAAAAGATGTTTCTTAACAATGCTAAACACGTCGTCAACGTATCTCCACCAGACTTCAGGAAGCTGTTTGTTGTTTTCTAAGCGTTTTTCCAAATTTGCCATAAAAATTTCACTTAAAAATGGAGAAAGTGGATTGCCCATGGGGGCACCATTAAGTTGTTTGTAGGTTTCATTTCTGAACGAAAAATAATTTTCTTCCATACAAAGTTTGGTTAATTTGATGTATGTACGAACTTTCTTAATCCAATCTGAATTTGAATCTTCATATTGGTTCAGAAGCCAATCTTCTAGTAGGTTAATGGCCTCTTTAACTGGAATGCTTGGAAATAGTGATTTAACGTCGAATGAAACTAAAATTTCATCGTCGTTAACGGATAAATTCTGTACTAGTTCTGTGAATTGTTCGGAATTCTTGACAGATCTACTGTGAAATTTTTTAGGCATGTTTTGGAATTCTTGTACTAAATATTTGGCAATTTTGTGTGTAGGTGAACCAATGGCTGAAACAATCTCACGCATTTCATTTCCAGGTTTATGAACTTTGGGAAGTCCTTTTATTCTTGGCAATGAAGGGTTAGATTCTTTCAGGCTTTTAATGACGCTTCCTAAAACTAGTGTAGACTCTTTGAGAGTTTTGTCAACACGTCTTACTAATCCTGGAAGAGGATCAGTACGTTGTTTTCGGTAAGGTCCATTTTGAATCTTGTTATTCATTATTTCATCATAGTCCTCTTTGTTCATGATTACTGTTTTGTTTCCTTTGTCAGCTTTCAGATAGAAAACTGGTTTCTGGTTAAGTTCTTTGATTATTCGTTGTTCTTTCAGGTGTTCTTTGTTCAATTTGTTTTGTTGTGTGTTTTGAATAGTGTTAGCTGTTTGTGTTCTGATTTCTTGAATCTGTGGTGTCTGTAAATTGTTCGTGTTGATAGCTGTTTCAATGTCGATTATGGTTTGTGTTGAATCTGGTTTAGAGTGTACTGCGTAGTTAAGACCTTTGTTGAGAAGGGTCAACTGTTCTTCCGTAAACTGTTCGGAAGAGCGATTGACCACTAACCCAGTTAGTTCTTGTGTTGTGTTTTGTGGTTGTGTAGAAGAACATGTAAACTTCGGATTTTGCATCTTTAATGCTTTAAGTTTTTTATCTAGTAATTTCCTTTTTCTTTCTGATTCACAAAATTCTGCAACTTTTACTTTTGTTAGAAAATTAGGGAAAGATTCAGGATAATCTTTCGCTAACTTTAAATGGAGAGAATAACATTCCAAAGTTTTCATGTTGATCTTGCTGTGTAGTTTTTTGATGCTTTCTTTGATGAGTGTTTGTTCAAGTGTCTTTACTATGTTGGGGTTTGTGGCTGTTTTAACTTTTACCTTGTGACTTACGGGAGTAAGCCTGTACTCTATACACTTCTTGAGAAACGCGATATCCTTGTGTAATCCTGCGATGGTCTTCTTCAACTCGATGAACTTATTCGGCTCTGACTTTGGCTTGGTTGCCATCTTCACTTTACTATTACTTTAGAGCTTTTAGTAGAACTTGTTACTTCAGACTCTAGTTTAATTTAAAAACACTTCACTAATACTTTACTTTTGCAAAAGAAAATAAAAAATGAATAACTCTTTTAAAGAAAAACTAGAAAGGACGAGCAAATTCCTTTTAATTCTACTACTGTGCTTATCTTCGGACAGATAGGCCTATTTCGTCTGTGACTTACAGACTTCTTCAGTGTCAAGTGCTCGACTGAAGAAAACCTCGCATTCGTTGTGGTATTTATACTAGGAGTGTATGTGTAGGTACGTGTGTGGGTAAAAGTGTAGGTATAAAAATGTAGGTACAAAATTGTAGGTACATATTTGTAAAAAAGGGGGGTGTATCTGCCTGTTAGAAAACAGGGTGTCAATAAGATACCTAAAGCTAGGAAAAATTCCTACCGATTTGGTAGGTAGTCAATTGGTGTTTGTTGTGTTATTTTTTCCTGCCGATTTGGTAGGTAGTCAATTTGTGTTTTGTGTATTGTGTAATGTTTTGTGTGTGTTAGGTAAAAATTTAAACAGCCACGTGTACCCATTGCCCTGATCCTTGTTAAGTAGTTTTTTATTGTTTTGTTTGTAAATTTCTAAACTTTCTGCAACATCAAGTTTCCATGGGTTTGTAATGTGTCGTAAGAGTTTAATATTTGAAGTATTCAAAAAATGTCCTTCATTGAAAATATGTTCAGCAACTTTAGATTTGAAATGATGAATGAGTCCCTTGTCTGTGTCTTTGTGTGCTTTTGATACTTCCGTTATGTGTTCTTTGAATCGTGTGTTGAGTGTGCGTTTTGTTTGTCCTATGTATATTTTGTCACAGTGATTACATGTTACTTTGTAAACACCAGATTTTGTTAAGTTGTCCAACGGGTCTTTCGTAGATCCTAAGAGAGTTTGAAGTTGGTTAGCTTTGCTTGTGAAAACTAATTCAAAACCAAACTTTCTGAGAATTGGTCGGAGTTTTTTGGTGTCATTGTTGTAGTTCACAGTTATCCGTTTAAGTGTAGGTTCTGTCCGTGTCAGTGTAGTCAAAGAACGTCTGTATTGTTGTTGTGTCTTTTTGTTGATGATCTGTTGTATTGTTTGTTTTGTGTAACCGTTCAACTGTGCTGTTTCGAAAATGTAATTAGGTTCTTTCGTTTTTCCTGTTTCACTAAGTGAAAGTGTCTGCATTCGGTGTATCATGTGATTGAATGATGCAATTTTGTGTTGATGTGAGTGATTTGATGAATTTGGAATAGTGCGTTGAGTGTGTGTCGGTTTTCTGTAAATTTCGAAGGAAAGTGTTGATTCTTGTTTTACGATGAGTATGTCCAAAAATGGTAGTTGGTTGTTCTGTTCAATTTCACAAGTGAATTCGATGTTTTTGTGTGCATTATTGATATTGTTCAAGATTTCAGGTAAAAGATGTTTCTTAACAATGCTGAACACGTCGTCAACGTATCTCCACCAGACTTCAGGAAGCTGTTTGTTGTTTTCTAAGCGTTTTTCCAAATTTGTCATAAAAATTTCACTTAAAAATGGAGAAAGTGGATTGCCCATGGGGGCACCATTAAGTTGTTTGTAGGTTTCATTTCTGAACGAAAAATAATTTTCTTCCATACAAAGTTTGGTTAATTTGATGTATGTACGAACTTTCTTAATCCAATCTGAATCTGAATCTTCATATTGGTTCAGAAGCCAATCTTCTAGTAGGTTAATGGCCTCTTTAACTGGAATGCTTGGAAATAGTGATTTAACGTCGAATGAAACTAAAATTTCATCGTCGTTAACGGATAAATTCTGTACTAGTTCTGTGAATTGTTCGGAATTCTTGACAGATCTACTGTGAAATTTTTTAGGCATGTTTTGGAATTCTTGTACTGGCTGAAACAATCTCACGCATTTCATTTCCAGGTTTATGAACTTTGGGAAGTCCTTTTATTCTTGGCAATGAAGGGTTAGATTCTTTCAGGCTTTTACTGACGCTTCCTAAAACTGGTGTAGACTCTTTGAGAGTTTTGTCAACACGTCTTACTAATCCTGGAAGAGGATCAGTACGTTGTTTTCGGTAAGGTCCATTTTGAATCTTGTTATTCATTATTTCATCATAGTCCTCTTTGTTCATGATTACTGTTTTGTTTCCTTTGTCAGCTTTCAGATAGAAAACTGGTTTCTGGTTAAGTTCTTTGATTATTCGTTGTTCTTTCAGGTGTTCTTTGTTCAATTTGTTTTGTTGTGTGTTTTGAATAGTGTTAGCTGTTTGTGTTCTGATTTCTTGAATCTGTGGTGTCTGTAAATTGTTCGTGTTGATAGCTGTTTCAATGTCGATTATGGTTTGTGTTGAATCTGGTTTAGAGTGTACTGCGTAGTTAAGACCTTTGTTGAGAAGGGTCAACTGTTCTTCCGTAAACTGTTCGGAAGAGCGATTGACCACTAACCCAGTTAGTTCTTGTGTTGTGTTTTGTGGTTGTGTAGAAGAACATGTAAACTTCGGATTTTGCATCTTTAATGCTTTAAGTTTTTTATCTAGTAATTTCCTTTTTCTTTCTGATTCACAAAATTCTGCAACTTTTACTTTTGTTAGAAAATTAGGGAAAGATTCAGGATAATCTTTCGCTAACTTTAAATGGAGAGAATAACATTCCAAAGTTTTCATGTTGATCTTGCTGTGTAGTTTTTTGATGCTTTCTTTGATGAGTGTTTGTTCAAGTGTCTTTACTATGTTGGGGTTTGTGGCTGTTTTAACCTTTACCTTGTGACTTACGGGAGTAAGCCTGTACTTTATACACTTCTTGAGAAACGCGATATCCTTGTGTAATCCTGCGATGGTCTTCTTCAACTCGATGAACTTATTCGGCTCTGACTTTGGCTTGGTTGCCATCTTCACTTTACTATTACTTTAGAGCTTTTAGTAGAACTTGTTACTTCAGACTCTAGTTTAATTTAAAAACACTTCACTTTTGCAAAAGAAAATAAAAAATGAATAACTCTTTTAAAGAAAACTAGAAAGGACGAGCAAATTCCTTTTAATTCTACTACTGTGCTTATCTTCGGACAGATTGGTTCAGAAGCCAATCTTCTAGTAGGTTAATGGCCTCTTTAACTGGAATGCTTGGAAATAGTGATTTAACGTCGAATGAAACTAAAATTCATCATTTCAAATCTAAAGTTGCTGAACATATTTTCAATGAAGGACATTTTTTGAATACTTCAAATATTAAACTCTTACGACACATTACAAACCCATGGAAACTTGATGTTGCAGAAAGTTTAGAAATTTACAAACAAAACAATAAAAAACTACTTAACAAGGATCAGGGCAATGGGTACACGTGGCTGTTTAAATTTTTACCTAACACACACAAAACATTACACAATACACAAAACACAAATTGACTACCTACCAAATCGGCAGGAAAAAATAATACAACAAACACCAATTGACTACCTACCAAATCGGTAGGAATTTTCCTAGCTTTAGGTATCTTATTGACACCCTGTTTTCTAACAGGTAGATCACCCCCTTTTTTTTTACAAATCTGTACCTACAATTTTGTACCTACATTTTTATACCTACACTTTTACCCACACGCGTACCTACACATACACTCCTAGTATAAATACCACAACGAATGCGAGGTTTTCTTCAGTCGAGCACTTGACACTGAAGAAGTCTGTAAGTCACAGACGAAATAGGCCTACATAGTTGATGAAATTTTGCAAGAAAGTGTCTCTATAAAGAAGAAGAAAAGACGCGGACACCGTCTTCAGCCAGAGGCTGTACAGACTGAATTAAACTAAACACTGGACAAGGGACACACGAAGCATGCACCAGTGGATACGGAGGAGAAACTATTCTCACGAAAAGTTTCATCGCCCGGAGCGGGAATCGAACCCTCACCCCATAGCATGGTGCGATTAGAAGCTTGGTGACCCTAACCACACGACTACGAGGCTCCACCAAGTATAAGTAATAACTGCTTACGAAATTTCATAATTATCCTTACAGAACTTTGAATTGTAGCGGAAAAGAACCACCTGTTATGCAAATGAAAATTGGTCATGATTGTACAAAATCTTAAAAACCACGTCTGTTTGTTTCTCATCCTCAGTTAAAAGTAATGCATCGATTTTTATGAAATTTTGCACAAATAACAAACATACATTGAAGAGTTCTCAGTTAAGTTTTGGCCAATTTTTATCGATTCAGTACAGAGTTATTGCCGTTCTTCTGTGTCCCGATTATTGCGGATACAGGCTTTATGCTTTTCCTTTCTATTTCTGCACAAACACAAAATAAAAATTGTAACAAGAGTCCATTTGCAATTTGCGTAACACTGAAATTTGCTATTTTAAACACCTGCCAACCCCTTTGTAACATTTTTTGTAGGAGTTTTCGTATGAGCTGTAACATGAAGAACACTCTCCAACGCTATGACATTTGTGAATGGACCTCTAAATCAAGATCAACAATTGAAATCAAGATCAACAATTGACACATTTTTTCTTACTAATTAACTGAGCAACAACAATTAATCAAACTATGAATTCAGACGGTTAGATACTTAGAGCAGTTATTGATGCAAAGCCTCGTTACGGCAACATTATTTCCCAATGATAGAAACACTGCGTTTGGTCTTTTGACCAAACACGACGGATATGTACAAATGTTGTGAGGGAAGAGGTCGTTGGCAAAAAAAGCGGAGATGGACAACAATGAAATTGGTGGATTTTCGAAGCATAATGACATAACACTCAATTTATTTTCACTCTACCAGAAGTAGTGGGGCTTTATATTTTCATATTTTCTGCTTTTTATTAAATTTTCTGATCGTGCTTTTGTTCCTTAAACTCAATCCAGCTGATTGATATTGAAGTATGCATTTTCTTTTATTATTTCTTCGCTTTCCATTCTTCTCAGCAGTAAGTAAGTAAATCGTATCTTAGGGAATATTCATTTAAGACAAATAAAAACTATTCAAACTCTGTTTTTGGTCGAATCCGAGCCCTCGCAAAGCGTGTCGCGGTACAATTTTTTTATGTTTAAATTTTCTGGTTTAGGTTATATTTGTTTTTGTTAAATGTACTTTACGTAACGTGCATTCCAACGTTAGATTCCTCATTTTGTCAAAATTTCCGTTCAAATGAAACGCGCTTAGGAAAGTTGTGTGGTGAATCTGCCTCTTCCTACCGGTGAAATTTTAGCAAAACATAAAACCACACTAACATCTTGGGCAGTTACATCCGTAAAAGTAAGAAACTATTTTATGTATTTTTCTGATTTTTTTGCTGTACCGCAAGCACTTTTCAACCATTCGGCGGACCGGAGTGTTTTCGAAATGGCTCTTTTCCACAAATAAATTCCTTTACGTAAACACAACACAAAACGTGTATGAACATGTGAAAAAAATAAACTTCGTTGCGTGTGGATTATTGAGATTATTCGTGTTAAAGGGCGTGACCCAGCGACGATGTCAGGCCTATTAGCCTTCCGGATGTAGGTTCGTGTCTTTGGAACAAACATCCGGCGCAGGTTGGTGACATCGGGGCTGCCCGTTTTTTTTGGAAAAGAAACGTCGCATTCCTGTAGATGAATGTCGACTACTATGTGTGTGCTACCAATTGAGCAAAATGTTTTTAATGCTATGTGTCTTATTCTGTGGCTGGTTGTGTATCCCTAGAATTCAAATTTATGGATTTTGAATTTTATAAATACAGCAACCTACAGAATGAGAGGAGATTCCATGACTTTTTTGTTTATATTGTTCTGTTAGAGCAGCGTGTTTTAGGTCTATCGAATGTGTGTTGTTACATTATTAACTAATCAAAACAAAAATTGGCAGTTAATTGATGTAATCCGTTAATCTTTTCAGAACACTATTACGGCTGTTCTATGGATGACAAATTTAGTATGCCATCATTAAGCTTCACCCTCAAAAAGCACCATTCGATTCTTAAACGTTAAAATATTGCCTTGCTAAATGCGTCAATGGACAAACACGCTTGTCGATGTTTCTGATGACTCCTAGAAAACAAGTGATTGTATTTTTAAAAAGAGCATAATCCAGATTCAACGAAGTTTTAACTTGCAACTGTTTCATATTCTATATATTTTAGGTTTCATGCCGATTTCCTCGATTCACGTTTGCAACATGGCAATTGTAGAATCTAAAGCGTACCTTCTCCATGTTTCATCTCACGTCCTTGTAGAATTCTCCATTCAATCCAAAAATATATATCGCTATGAAACAATTGAACTGATTTTTTTCACGTCATACAACGAATTTTGCAGCAGGCAGCACTTCCAAGAGATGTTACGCTGGAAGCGCACTTGATCGGGGTTCCTACTGTGGCCAACCAAATGGTCTAGCTTTGTCGAAGCATCACGGATCCGTTTTTTTATCTAACCGCTTCAAGCAGCATGTTTCTACTTTTTTTGTTATTTTTTATGACTTTTTTGTTTTTGTAGTTGTGTATTTTCTGTAAACACTATGTCACTTTTATTTTTGTATACATACCACTATTTGTTGTTTTACCAAATTGTTCAGTGTGTATGTGTGTAAGTAAGCGTACAAACTAATTGTAGAGACATTGTTGCGATGGTTACATAATTTTCTTGCGATGGTTTTTGTGTTTTAAGTAAGACTTGGGCTAACCAACTAACAAAGGCGGCAACAGCGAAGAAATTCTTTTACAATTTTTAAACTCTATTGATCACGATTTCCTAAACTTTTTGTTCTTTCCTACACGATTCGAATGTTTAAGACTGGTAATTTTGATTCACCTTGAAGTAGTATTATGAATGTGTAAATTGGAAGGATACTTTTCATTAGTGTACGAAAAATTGGTACAGGGATCACATTGTCAGCAAGGACAAAACATAAACTTTGAAAATACAAAAAAAAAAACTATTTTCCGCCCAAAATATGACACAATCCGACTATTGACTCTGGAAAGGGCTGCTGTATCTAACTATACTCAGCTGTCACGGGAACTTATACGAGACACCTACACGCGTAAAAAAAACTGATGAAAATTCAGATTAAAATAAACCCTATTCATGCTCGAATATTACTCTTAAACGTCTAGCTTGGCTTTCTTTAAAACTACTGGTGTAGCCTCGTCGCTACTGCGTACAGTGGTAATGGCAGCTAACGAATCGCCCCCGCTACCACCGCAAGCAACGGCTCCAGCTGCTGCCAATCAATTCATCACCAGCTCCTTGGGCTCCTCCCATGGGAAGCCTTCGCGTCCGAAGTGTCCGTATGTGCTGGTACGCTGGTAGAATGGTGTCCTCAGTTTAAGATCCCTGAAAAGTTTGCAATATGAAAGATAATGTGTTGTATTATCTTGAAAATTTGTGTAATTTTTCTAGAGGCTTTTTTTTCTCGGTATGTTGATTTTTACTTTAGCGAACCAGATGATATGCTAACTATACTTACTTGACAATTTTTCCCGGACGCAAGTCGAAGTTCTTCGAAACGATGTTCAGCAGCTCCTTCTGGCTATACTTAGAGGTTCCATAATCGAATACTGTGATCGAGAGCGGCTCAGCAAGACCGATGGCATATGCAACCTGCACCAAACAGCGCCGGCAGATGCCGGCCTTCACCAGAGACTTGGCCACCCAACGTGCAGCGTATGCAGCAGAGCGATCGACCTTTGTGAAGTCCTTGCCCGAGAAGGCACCACCTCCGTGGGCACCCCAACCTCCATAGGTGTCAACGATGATCTTACGACCGGTTAGGCCAGCGTCACCCTAAAGATATTGCAATCAATTGTATTAAGACTAATTCGAAACATTCCGCATTTTAAACAAACCTGGGGTCCTCCGATGATGAACAAACCGCACGGGTTGATGTGCACGATGGTGTTCGAGTCAAAGTACTTGGCTGGAATAACATCCTTGATGACCTTGTCCATGATGTTCTTGCGGAGCTCTTCCAGACCGATCTTGTCTGAGTGCTGCAGCGACACCACGATAGTGTGTACTCGCTGGGGAATGCATGCACCC
Source organism: Aedes albopictus (assembly GCF_035046485.1). Classification (NCBI taxonomy): domain Eukaryota; kingdom Metazoa; phylum Arthropoda; class Insecta; order Diptera; family Culicidae; genus Aedes; species Aedes albopictus. The sequence goes on from NC_085137.1 coordinate 19,483,490, forward strand.
GACTCGAACACGTACTCTGCGGTGACCTGGGTTTTTGAATCCGGACGAGCCCACCAGAACTCACCGCTACGGCGCAGCTCGGCGATACGTTCGTTCAACCGATGAGCCAACACTACGGTCAACGGCATGCATTCTTCCGTTTCGTCAGTGGCATAACCGAACATCAAGCCCTGAGTTGATTCGGAAAAAGGCGTAATAATCGGAACGGGTCAACAAAATGTGGCCATATTATGGAGTTGCGCAAAAACATGCATAAAAGCAAGCTTTATAGTGATCAATGTTATGAGTTATAGAGGATAAATATGATTAGTAAACTGTTGGCGAACAATCTGTTGTCCAATATTCCAAAAAGAACAGATTTGTGAATACAATATGTACGCAAAATTGGTGTTACTACGCAGCATTATTGTTCATTGAAACTTAGCTAAGTTAGTATAAATTGCTAGCCTCTTGATTTTTGCGTGCGTCATTCTTCTCGAAAGAGATAATCTCAATTACGTTGTAACCAAAGCGCTTATGACAAACGGTCACTGCCCATAAACAAACTCCCCAGTCAGTAGCCAAGGGGTCATCGAATAAACAGCGGTCAACCATTACCAAATAACAGTAGTATTCAACAGATTGTTCGCCAAACGATGATGATGTCGTATTCGCTGTGTTCATCGCAGTTCGCGATGTGATCACCGACGACGACTACGAAAGATGATACGAAATACTGTTTGTTTATTTAGTCTGTGATTGTGCGAGCCTGATATGAATTATACACAATTGGTGCCGTGATCATGGAACGTGAATGGGTGCCTCTCGGGCCGATTAGTCCAAATGTTTATACTTTGTCCGAAACATGCGATAATTTTTAAACCTCTACAACCCAATCATGCCACGCGTCGTCGGAATAACCAATCGCCAGGCATATTTTTTTTCCTATGAGATTAGCGACGTGATCGTCAGAGTGATCGTGCGTTATTGAATTTGGAAAAAAGAAGTCTACCCGAGATAACCCCGTGTAGAGCTTGACGACGCCAGATTGGAGCACGTCGTCCGACAAACAACGATAAGCTGTTCTATTGGGGGTCTTCCGGCGAGTTATGAATGCTAGGAAGATGATAATGACGGTAAATGGTCCTAACCTGGTCTCCGGCGCCGACTTCCTCCTCAGCACGGTTCACATGCACTCCAGCGGCAATGTTGGGTGATTGTTGATCCAGCGCAAGCAATACGTTACAGGTTTTGTAATCGAATCCTATATGTGGTAATATGTATGATTGTGTTGTTACGCCATTCATTTCCCAGGTTGCATGCGATGGAGAATTCAAAAATACGTGCAAATACAGAGACGATGAGTAAAATTTCTATTGGCCTATCAGACGCAGGGACCGTAGTCGAAAAAATGGGCATGGAGACATGGTTTGTAACATATTACTGTGTGCTTTTGAAGGATTGAAATTTCAATTAATAACGATCTAGATATCCGTAATCTAGTCTGAGAATAATCAACAATTCAACGCACTCAATAAGAAGTCCTGTCCTGTCTACATTTTTTCGAATACTTCTAATTTATTACGGAACACCTCTAAACAAGAGTATTTTCTCGCAGTTCTACGGTTTCGAACACGGCTATAAATGCTGATCATTGCACCCGACTGCAGTACGCGTGCCGTGGACATAAACAAAATCAAAAGAGGATCACAGAAGCATTCAACAAAATTTTAACCGCTTAGAAACACCAACCAGCAAAACGTCGCCACTGCGCCAACGTTGACCGGCCTGCCGCTCCTCATCTCATGTGTCTTGCAAAGGGCGACTAAACATCAACGCCACGGAACAGCAACTCATCGAAAAACGAGAATGATGTTTATGCAGACGGTCGTAGACATGGAATAGCCCTGGATTGGACGACGAAACTGGTTGAATTAGGTTGTTCAATGAAACCGATCGACCCGGTGTCTGCTTGGAAACAGTGCCGTTAAGAATTCCAGAGAATCAGCAACACGTGCTTTTTGAAACAAGAGACCGTAGGCATGTGGAGGAGATTGATCGCCGTTTGCGGGGCATAGCTTCATAAGGGAATGTTTTTGGTTGAGATTTTAATAGTTCTGGCTTCCACGGAACCCCATGCGTTATGTATTGATCAGCGGTCTGTAGACTTAAATTCGATTTGAAGACAGTAGTGTTTTAGCAGAATTGTTCTCTGATGCTGAATCAGGCTTATTCTGCCCGGCGTGTGAGGTGAGAAGGTCGGTTTCGTATCACGTGACGTGAGACAACTAATGCAAATCCAATGGGATCGAGTCGACTTTTGTCACCTCATTTGACTCATCTCATCTCACGCGCCACGCAGAATAAGCCTGATTAACAAGATAAAAGACGCATTATAAAAACTGTTCAACTTTCATTTTTCAAAGTCGAATATTTCTAAGCTCATTAGGGGCTGTCCATCTACTACATAAGGCGATTTTTATGATTTTTCGCTGTGTATGATTTTTGATTTATAAGGAGCTTTGGTGTTCTGGGTTCAGTCTGTAATCTTGTAATTTTCTGACGTTTCCTACGATATATAGTACATCATCTGCGTGAAGATACTTGATGTTCTTGTCGGATTTTTAAATTTTGTAACTATGGTTTATTGCTATTAGAAAGAATAGAATGACCGATATGACGTGCTCTTCCCAGGCCTGAAGGCAAATGAATCGCGATTTGCCTTCATTTTTTTCTTCTCGTTCGGTTATTAGTCTTGTATTGATCATTCTTTCGAGTATATTTTCTGCGCAGCTTAGCAGCGTTGTGGTGGGTATATAACTCTTGATGTCATGGGGGTTGTCATTTTCCTTCGGGATCTGAACTACCAGCTCCGTCTTCAGTGTGTCTGCAATTTTCCGATTCGTGCATGTCTTGTTATATTTGCCTGGTAGCAGATCAATGGTAAATCTTTGTACGTGTTTCGGCATCTGTTCTGTTTTTGATTTCTTGAAAGCTTTTGAAGTTATATTCAGTAGCTGACTGTTCGTAGAAATGGTGCGCGAGGAAGTTTGCTAGCTTTTTGAGATGTCAGCTTTTAGTTGTCCGGTTATTTACTTCGTGGTATGTGGTACTTAGAAAGTTGTCTCAGCTTTTTTGTTGTGCTTGTATTACTCTTACATTCAAAAAAGTGCAGAAGTCCCGACAGAAACTGATCTCCGAAGCTACATCATGACTAACATGAACTTAGCGGTTTGCTTGGAATTTTGATCTAGTTGAAGCATCCAACTCATTTGTATCCGTTTTTCAACATGAAAACGTTTTATAAAAGAGCTCTAAACATATCGTTTGAAATGAGCTTGTATTCGAATTCTTCGCAAAGTGGAAATCCGGCTTTGAGCTCTTTCTGCATCTTGATAGATTTGAAAGAGTTCCCTGTGGGTGTAGTTAAGTTCCAAATCTGCTGCTTTCTAGAAGTTTGACACATTTCTGAAATCAACGCCTTTTCAGTTGAAGCCAATTCGTTTCTTTCATCTTGTTTTTAAGTGATCCTGCAAACAAATTGGAATGTTTACTAGTATCGTAGAGAAATTCATCAAATATTCCATTATGCACAAATAAGGCAGCTGAAAACGATTCGTAATTGAAATCGAAAAACATATTCATCAACCTGGTAAACGTTAACAGAACTCCATTCAACCGCAATGACGTTTCGAATTACCTTTCCAAGCAAAGCATCAATTAACGGCAAACCTTTCCCACGACGCCAGCAAGTTATGACGTGTGAACTGCAGTTGGGTGTGTGTCATGTTACCACACATAGCGGATTTGTAATTATTAACATCCACACGATCAATACGTGTAACCGACAACGACGATACAGTGGGATTTCCCTTGGGAACCAGAACGACTAAAACAGCTGACGCAATACTCGTGAAATACTGACTGTGCTGAAACCCAAATCAGATTACCAGCTGCCTCAAACAAGAGAGACACAAGATTCAGCCTTCAAGAGTGGCCCTTAGCCTTCCGCTATTGATAACCCTGGAGGAACTTTTGAATGGGTTACGTAAAACGACGAACGACGGCAGAAACGAAGCTCGCTTAGGGAGGAGAACATGCTTTCGAGTGAATTCCTGCTATTAAATTCCCTATCGTCAACTGCTTAGAATGTTGGCCCATGCATCGCTTTTGTTATCCTTATTTTGTATACTACACTATGTTGGTTTTTCAATAGACCACTCCCGATTACTTTAACATAAAAGAGGTGAGCATGTGGTCCACCACTTGAATCTCCAGTATCACTAGAAAAAAGACATGTTTCAAGGAATCATTCAAGCTAATTAAATAATTAATTAATGTTCCAATCGTGAGTGGTCCACATTATAGGTACGCCTAAACAGCCAGTGAATGAAAATGAAGATGATTTTGATAAGGGATTCAAACACGACGAACACAACAAAATTATGACAAGCCAAGGCTGCACCATCCGATGAGACAGACAACCGACCTTAGGAATGATCCCTATCAATGTGCGTTTCCTATCTGTATATATAGCTGTGTCTAGGTACCTGATCACCAGCGCCAACATTATCCTCGTCGCGATCAATGTGCACACCCTGAGCAATGTTCGGCGACTGCTGTTCAATCGCGACCAACAAATTCAATGTACGCCAATCGAAGCCTGGAGGAGGAATGAGGATTGCAGATTAAACCATCGAGCACAAGTCGAAACGCTGATTCATCCCAAAACTCTATTCGAGTCCAGAAGATAAAACACTGCGCCGCAGATGGGTGGAAGATTCAACGAGGAAATCGACGAACAAATCTCGAGGAAACAATAAACTTACCCTTTGAGGAATCATCATAACCGATGTGCTTGACGGTTTCACGAACGATCTTCTGGTAATCGATGACGGCCTTCGAGGTGATCTCTCCGCACAGCAAGATCATTCCAGTCTTTGAGATGGTTTCTGATGAGGAGATTGGAGAAAATATTTTGAAAATAATGCACAACAATGTTGGCTTTAACTTCCTACAAAACTTACCACAGGCAACTTTGGCGTTGGGATCCTGCTGCAAATGTGCATCCAGGATGGCGTCACTGATCTGATCGCACATCTTGTCTGAAAATAGCACAATTAAAAAGCGTATGTTAATGTACAGTTCTTTTAAAAACATGAGTGAGATTTGAGGTGTAGATGATGACGATGTGATCCAGGAAGTAATAGAAAGTTTATCGTCACAAACAAAAACAAAACAAAAATGTTGGAATATGTGCGTTTAAAATTTGCAGCATAGTGAGAATGCAAAAAGCTTCAAGATCTGACGAAATCTGGAAACTATCGGACAGTAATCAAGCATTCCAGTAACCAGGAAACATTCTGACTTTTTCTAGAATCATAGCCTGAATTTGAATTTCAAATTAGTTTCCCGCTTGATAATACTTTCATTTTTCTCTATTTGAAGCGCTCTTAATTCCATGAACACAAAGCAAAGCCAATTGCCGCAGAAAAAGAATCAAAACAAAACCAACTAAAGCGTTTGCATGCAAATTTATTCGCTGTGTTGGTTTCCACATGGTATCCACTAGCAACGCGCGCGCAAAAAAAGTGCAAAGAAGGTGGTATGGCAAAAATCCGATACCGGCCAAACGAGATAACCGGCGCAAAGCAGGATGCTTCTCACTAAACCATCTACGGTGTTCATTCGTTTACCCATCCATAGCCAAACGACGGCATTCGTCATACATTACACGACCACAAAGCGCGAACTAGCGTCATATTCCTCGCGTGGTCATGCAGTTCAACCCCGATTCGATCCCGATGATAAGATGTACCCTTCCGCCGACTACTACCGAACTCCAAGAGAATGTGTTTTTTCCATTTCTTTGCAAACTCTCCCGCATACATAAGATCCGGCATGCATTATAGACACTGTTCTTGCGAACAAAAATCAAGAGTGTTCTAAAATAGAACTCCCAAAATAGCTGGCACAATTCGGAAAACAGCAGCGCGCTCCACACATTTTGCAAACACATAAATATTAATCATAGCAAGCTATGGATGGATCTGGCGAGCTCACCACGTGCTTTCCACGCCGCGTGGTTTAGTGTTCAGCGACTTGCATATTGGTAGGTATGGAGCTCGCGCGGGAAGCTGAAAATCAATATTCCATGCTCTTTGCTCTATTCCCGCGTCGTCCATCCATTTAGCAACGACGGATAGTTTTTTCTACCTTTATTGCTGCACTAGGCAACAACAGCGCTAGTGGAGCTACAGTGTTGCTAAATCAATTTCACGGATTATATTGTCGAAGTAGAACGAATGGAACGTATCCAATTTATTTCAAGTGTAATGCTGTTTCAAATTTTAATTTTCTAGAATCCAATTTGCAGTGAGGACATTTTGCAGTCCAATAACAAGGAGTTTATATTCAGATTTCCAGAGTTTACGGATGTTTACATATTACCTTGAATCCTTATACTATGCCCTATCACGATCCATACTAGGGTATTGCTCGGTTGTTTGGAATACGTTCTATAATAACGGAGTCGAAATGATCAGCTATGTTGAACGACGGTTTTTGAAGTATGCTTTTCGACGTTTGCTCTGGTCCAATCCGCATCGTTGGCCAAATCACAAGAGCCGCTGCCATCTGATCCATTTGGAACCATTGTCGACTCGTACAGATACTGTCAGGGCTTTACTTGTTTCAGATAGTCTGCATGGACACACTGAAGTCCTGCTCTTCTGGGTCAAATAGACAATGTTTGTACTTTTCGCAATTACTGAATACGGCGGCTGCCTTCAAAACTGGAAAGTCAATAATTTGTAGCATAATTTCAACAGATGTTCTTTACTGGTTGACTTTAATGCGTATTTCGCCGGAGATTGTTTTGCTTTGCAAGGCTTACTTAAGTGTTTCGTTTCCATGTTGTTTTTTTGTGTATTGTGTATTTTTAACTCTAGGTTGTATTGTATTGATTGCTTTTTCATAGTTAATATTACTAGTAATACTAGTAATCTTAGATTTAATTAAAATCTTTGGAGTTACGAGGCCTGATGATTAAACAAATAATAATAAATCAATTTCCATCGTTTTGCATTCCATCAACATCGAACCTTCTGGCAGCACTGCTTGTTATTTTGGGATGGCATCGCATCCGCATGGACGACTGCTTGCTGGTCCGTCGAATTCGAACTTACTTCGCGTTTTATTCTTCTAAACAAACGACGGCGCAATAGCGTGAGTGTGGAATCGTTACTAAATGAACTGATAATCCGTATCAGTCCTCAACCACGCCGCGAGCTCTACCTTTTTCATTTTATTGAATCGAACTTCCTAATGGTCGTGTTCCTCTCCGTCTGCTTCAATGCCATTCAAAACATACACTTCCTCGTTTGCTCGGGCGCCTACTGAGAATATCCGCCATTTTTGGGGCCCCATCTGGGAGCAGACAGAACTTCCAAAACAAAAGTATGTTGTTTGTTGACTTGGGATGGGTTCTGATTGGAAATCTGGATTGAATATCTTTCCAATCGGAAAACTACACAAAACAACAGGAATTGTAATTGCATTCTGCCGAGGTGTAATTTTCTGCAGTAATTGCGTAATGTTCGGGGTGCAATCGCGCAGGAAGCACATTTTTCTTCACCCTCCATTCATACTGCGTGCTTTCTGAATTTACGACGAACCGCGAGGAGTGTTCGCGATCGACGAGGGGAAAATAAAGACGAAACATAACCTCCTTGCTCGGCAATGGCGAGCGAGATTAGAACTTGCTCGATGCACAATGGTCACAGAGCCGTGTCTAGCTGGACAAAATTATGAAGTTTAGCTGTATGGTGTCTTCGGGAAAATTCCTTCATATTTTATAAACATTTTTTGTTTCAGCATGTATTGTAAAGTTACGGCGCAACAAATAATTGTCATGATCTCAATATCAACTTTTTATTGTTAATACAGAGTAATGAAATGTTCTACAAAGTTGAAAAGCACTTAATTAAGAATATCTGCCTATTTCAATCCCTTATGATTCAAAAGATTGTGAGAAAAACATTTTGGTGACACCTGAAAAGCGAATTTCCTTTTGCTGTACATTTTTTTCTTGCAAAATTTATGTTCCGAATTTACTTTTAGAGAATTAAACAATTGTATATTTTTAAAAAAGGTAGAGTTCTATATCATAAATCAAATAGTCTAGCATGGATTTCTCATAAAAACAGCACTTGATATATCACAATAATTCTAGTAGATTTTGAATGGTACAAGCATTCAAAAGATCTTATATACTTTTATCAATGGTAAAAATAAACTAAAAAGTGTTCTGTTTGAAGATTTAGCTCCTGTTAATGTCCACTATCGTGTGTGCCTTTTGTTTTAAGTCATTACTGTAACGTTTTGTGAAAAGATAAAGAGGTTTTGTTGAGTAAAAAAATCGGAAGACAATCATTCAAAAAGTTTTTTTTTTCTCTTTAAATTAAATAAATAAAATTTGACAATAATAAAACATGTGTTTTGTTAATAACGTTTGAAAAAAGCATTAGCATTAGCATTGCTAATGCTTTTTTCAAACGTTATTAACAAAACTCATGTTTTACTATTGTCAACTTTTATTTATTTAATTTAAAGAGAAAAAAAACGTTTAATTTAATTCGTTTAATTTGATTTTAATAAAATTTAATTTTTCTCTTTAAAGCACTGTTTGCAGATCAGAAGGAATTTCTCAGCCTATCTTGATCCAAGGGAAATTCCTTGCCTGAATCGCTCAAGAAACCGGTTTTTCTTCGATCGCAGTACGCAGTAGCGAAGAAATGACAGTTCAAATGGCAGTCACCGAAGAAAGTTTCTGCCAGGAATCACGAAAGAAGTTTCCTGAGCGATTCCTTTCGAACTCAAAACTGCGCTTAACGTTTGAAAAAAAATGAAAAAATCACTGAAAAAATAAATTACATATCCAATGGAAAATTTTCATTAGATTGACTATATAAATGTTATAGGATTTTTAAATAAAAATTTCTTCAGAAATATCACATGAAATCAATGCAGTACATGGAAAATATTAGGAAATCATATAGTTGATATGGAAAAATCACATAACTTCACAAAATCTATGTGATATTCTAATATAATTTAATGTAAATGCATATTAACACAATCCATGTGAAAATCAGTTAGAAACAATGTGAAAACTTTTTATGAAAAATTTGAGGGCAATGTTTACAAATCGTATGAAAATTCGATGAGGTTAGGTTTTTGCTGCAAGCCTCTACGAAAACATATTGGATGAAACGCTAACGTGGTGCGTCAATTCTTACATCCTAGGAGGATTAAGAAGTTTTTGTAATTGGCTTCTTAAACGGTGTTGAGATAATTCGATATTCTGAATCTGCATGTCAAACTGAGCCGAAATCCAAATTTTCGTGAATTTTAGTGCCCGGGAACCTATTTGAAAATCAATTTGAAGTTTGTATGGGAGCGATCACCCCTCGTCGCAGTTTGTACTGGGCGGAGCTGTCAAACAGCTGCCCAGCTGTCAAAAGGTGATTTTAAAAAATCTTTTTGAAATTGATTTTAGATTTTAAAAGAAAGTTTTAAAAATCTGGAAAAAATCATAGTGGCTCAGAAAAAGGTGCTCTTTCATATAAAATCAAAAAATCATTACATTTTTCAAGATTTTAAAACCCAATTGCAATTTTAATAGCGTAGATACAAAATCGTGTTGATTACTGTAATGATCGGCATATTCTCGGATCGTTTCCGTAATTTTTTTTCCTTGCAGTTCAAAACACTACGATTTTCTTCGAAACACGTTCAGCCAACTGACGTTTACATTCGAATCCAGATTAAATGCCTATGATTGAACTTTCTCAACAAAGACTTTTTTCACATATTCACATCTCTACTCCTTGATTCATTTGCTTCTGTCATAGTTTCTTGAACAGGACAATACCTATCTGATCTTTTATTTATCCCGTTTTGTTAAGCCACAAAAATTTTTTTGGAGTTTTTTTCAGATATCTGGTTCAAAAAAAACTATATTTCTTAAACCATGAGAGATAGCTACACAGTTATTTTACTTAAGAGTCTTTTACTTTGTTTCTTTACTGAAAACTCAAAAGTTTACATTGTAATTTAGAAAACCATTTACAATATTGAAAAACAAGTTCAAAAACTATGAAGAGCCTTTTTGAACACACCATATAGCCAAAAACAAAATAGTTCAGGCTTAAACATTTTTTTGACCACTTAGATACAGCTCTGCTACCATTGTGCAGAGTCTGGTACGACTGAAAGAAACGCGAAATGCATGGCTACGGCGAACTTCGTCCAAGGATGCCATGAATGAGAGCGACGGATGATATTATCAATGAAAATGGCACCCTCCCTGCTAAATTGCCTATGAATAGACGCCCTTGTCCACGGTCCGATGCGGTTGTACATACCTGGATGTCCCTCGCCAACCGACTCCGAGGTGAACAAAAACGAGCACCCGTCTTCCATTTCGTAGCCATTGTGGCCATTGGTGGCAAAACCATTGGTTGCTTTGGTCTGCGGCATTTTTGAGTCTTTTTTGTCACTTCACTTCCGATTAAAAACTGCAGCAGAATTTCCTCTTTTCGCACACGAGCACTTCCACAGGAGACCGACTTTGGACAGTCGCACTTTTTGCGGCTTGTTTACCCGATTTGGATCGGAGCACCCTAATCACACAGGTAAGGAGGAAAAACACAAATTTTGATTAGAATCGAACTTTTCCGCACCGATTTATCCGACCACTCACTGATTTTAATCAAAGTGTAGGCAGACTTTATCTCCTAATTTTAGTTATTTGAAAAGCACTCGCGGGAGCCTCACTTGGGCCCGTCTTTACTTTGCAAAACTTTGTGGAAAAGAGACTGAACAAAATGAAAATTCTTGACGGCTAGCCAAAGAGAGGACCGAATCCAGTTCGAATAAGTTCGAAAGAGAGAAACGAAGAGAAGAGAGTGTTTCGTCGATTGTTTTTACACTGTAAATTCAATTCTGTTGCAAAAATGTTTATCCTCGCAAACCCTTTCCGGCCCTCACGATCGCAAATAATTTTCCTGGCAATCACCTTAAAATCACTAATGAACAATCTTCAGCGAACGAACTCCTTCCAAACTGAGCGGGGAAAGCTATGTTCAGCTGTTAGGCGATCTACACGAGACGCACGCACTACTACTGGATCGAAGGACGAGATGTTTCCGAAACCGCGGATGATCACGTACTGTCGACGGGTTTCAAATTTGCGAGCAATTTGTATTCGCGAAACATCTTCCGATGGCCATTGACGAAAACAAAAAAAAAACGGTTCGAATCTGTGGAAGAGATAACGGATTACTGTTCTTATATGGGTGCCCTTGCCCTATCATTGAAATGATCAATCACGTTACAGTTATTTTTGTCTTCGTAACGAGCTGATTTTGTTGACCAAACTGTTTGGCTATCACAACCGTTTCATTCAGTTTGGTAGCTCCAGTTTCAGAAAGCACACCCTCGAGCACACCATGACATAACGAAACTGCCGAAAATATCTATACAATTAATGTAACGATTTCATCACGTTTACGTACTCTTCCTTTACAACCCTTTTTTTTATGTATCGATGTTTTAGCGAGGTCTTTAGAATCTCAAGTGATCGGTCGGGTCAACGATTCTGATAGATGAATCGATCTCTCCATCCTATAGAATAAGTGAATAATAATCACGAATTCTTATCACCTTACGGCGACTCGTCGCTACCTCGGTACTTTCTTTTGTATTATGAAACGGCGATCGCGTGCCCGTAAGTGTGCGCGCTCGTCAACGTCGATCGGTGAAGCAAAGCAATAACCGAAAAGCAAAGGAGATAAGCACCAGCCAGTGGTGATCGGTTGATCAGCTTCCAAAAGCGACCGATGATTGAGGCGTTTCGCTTCCTTTTGTTTCCACATAAAATTTAATGATTTTTACAGAAGTTTTAAGAAACTGACGATGGATTATCGAAAAAAAATTCCAATATATTTGGTTTGTACAATCATAAATATTGACAATTTAAGATTTAAGTTGGGCAGATTTATAAATAGATTGACTCTATGTTATTGATTGCTTGATCAATTAAAAACAAATTTGGCTTTCCATCAACAAGAAAATATACTGCTCATTAGACTTTCCGCATCATGCTCAACAGCGAACAAAGACCGATTTGTTACCCGTGATCGGCCACGGCAACTGTTGTGTTCACGTGCCATGTGGAAAATGCTCCCGATGGTGCACTCCGTTCGAATCATCGATCATCATCATTGTTATGCTATTTTTTACTTTCGCTACGAATGATAAGCCAGCGCCATCAGCCAGCGCATTGGTTTCCGATTCGTCTTGTTGTGTTCGGTAGCTACTGAATCGTTGGAATTGCCCAGAGCACAGAGAAAAACAACCGTTAATCCTGAGTCTGCAAAAAAAGAGGCTTCATGCAAGGCTTCATGTGCATGATTCAGCAACTAACATGTAGGGTACGGGGCCATTTGGGCAGACTGGTTGTATTTTGGGAGCAATTCACTTATAAATCTCCCAATTTTATAAATATCAACAGACTTAAGCGTTTGTAAAAGGTAAATTATGTTTGGTAATTTGTATGTGAAGTTGCAGTATATTAATAAGTCACACAATCAAATAATAATCGACGGAGTGATAAGCAGAAAATGTTCGATGTCCCAAGATTGGGCTTCCTGCCCAAATGACCGCTTACCCTAGCTGCTTGAAAGTAAACGGAGAATCTATAACTAGCTGAAAAGGATTGGGCTGATACAGCTGATAACGTAGGCATCTGGCGCAATATGGAAACACTGTGGGCTCTGGGGCGAAACGATTGCTTTGGAAACCGACATGAAAAAACAGTTGCGGTATACTTAATCCGTTTCCGTTGGTGGTTTAACAATCCATTCAACTGCATAAAAATATTTTCAAAATGAAGGTAGTACGTAATATAACAGACGGCGTAATATAACACAGGCATACTGATAAAGTGAGCAACAGGGCATATAGTAGTAGCAGCGGTGATGCGCCGCTGGATAAACAAAGCAAACGGAATAAACGATCAACGGGAAACGAAACGTCAGTCTTGTAAAGTATTTTGAAGGAGTAGGTTGGATTATCGCAGGGCGCATCGCTAGTGCTGAGATCCGGCCGATTCAGTTGAATCGGAATGGCCATGGTGTCCTTCCGGACACGACAATGGCACAGCCGGTAGGTAAGCTCCCATAGGAAGGTTTTGAGGAAGAGCATTTTCGGTGTTGCCGATGTGCAGAAGCAGCTGGAACAAGTAAACCGTAGTCCGGTGCAAGGGGGTTCTTGTGTGGGTTTCGGTTTTCTTTGCTGGAAGAGCACTGACTGATGACGTGGCCGCTGCGCTGTTGTGTTTTTGGAACGATGAGCAGCCCAACCCAGGGGCAAGAGTTGGCGTTTGCATAGTTTGGACTTTGGATGAGCAAATGTAGGGGGAAAATGAAAGAGTCGCGTCGTTGTGTTGTGATGTGAGTTGCAGCTGCGTTGAATGTCTTCATATGCAGGGGCGGATTGTAGTTGTTGTTTCAATTGCGAAGGAGAGGAGATGGTCCATTTCTGCTGGTTGAGATGTGTTTTTGCAGTTTTTTTGTTATTCGCTCTGCTGAAATTAATATAATTTCTGCATCCCACTCGGAAATTTCAACTAGATGTCTAACAAATATCTTCTAGGCAAAATAAAATGTCTAGTAGACATTTAAGCAGATATTTAATAGAAGTCACTTAGAAATCTAGAAATATTGACATGACAAAGAGGTACGTTTGGTTAAAGGGGCGTGAGACACCCTTTTAACGTGTTAATGCAGATTTGGTAAATATGCGGATATCAGAAGTGACTGAAATTACATAAAATATTTTATTATACATGACAAAGTAAGGTACAATGAAAAGCGAATTCCCCCGAGAGGGTAAGCCGAAACAAATAGCGAATTCCCCCGAGAGGGTAAGCTAGGCAAATTCCCCCGAGAGGGTAGCCAAAAAAGAAAGCGAATTCCCCCGAGAGGGTAAGCTGAGGCGAATTCCCCCGAGAGGGTAAGCCGAAACAAAAAGCGAATTACCCCGAGAGGGTAAGCTAGGCGAATTCCCCCGAGAGGGTAGCCAAAAAAGAAAGCGAATTCCCCCGAGAGGGTAAGCTAGGCAAATTCCCCCGAGAGGGTAGCCAAATAAGAAAGCGAATTCCCCCGAGAGGGTAAGCTAGGCAAATTCCCCCGAGAGAGTAGCCAAATAAGAAAGCGAATTCCCCCGAGAGGGTAAGCTGAGGCAAATTCCCCCGAGAGGGTAAGCCGAAACAAATAGCGAATTCCCCCGAGAGGGTAAGCTAGGCAAATTCCCCCGAGAGGGTAGCCAAAAAAGAAAGCGAATTCCCCCGAGAGGGTAAGCTAGGCAAATTCCCCCGAGAGGGTAAGCCGAAACAAAAAGCGAATTCCCCCGAGAGGGTAAGCTGAGGCGAATTCCCCCGAGAGGGTAAGCCGAAACAAATAGCGAATTCCCCCGAGAGGGTAAGCTAGGCAAATTCCCCCGAGAGGGTAAGCCGAAACAAAAAAGCGAATTCCCCCGAGAGGGTAAGCTAGGCAAATTCCCCCGAGAGGGTAGCCAAATTAGTAAGCGAATTCCCCCGAGAGGGTAAGCTGAGGCAAATTCCCCCGAGAGGGTAAGCCGAAACAAAAAGCGAATTCCCCCGAGAGGGTAAGCTGAGGCGAATTCCCCCGAGAGGGTAAGCCGAAACAAATAGCGAATTCCCCCGAGAGGGTAAGCTAGGCAAATTCCCCCGAGAGGGTAGCCAAAAAAGAAAGCGAATTCCCCCGAGAGGGTAAGCTGAGGCGAATTCCCCCGAGAGGGTAAGCCGAAACAAATAGCGAATTCCCCCGAGAGGGTAAGCTAGGCAAATTCCCCCGAGAGGGTAGCCAAAAAAGAAAGCGAAATCCCCCGAGAGGGTAAGCTGAGGCGAATTCCCCCGAGAGGGTAAGCTAGGCAAATTCCCCCGAGAGGGTAGCCAAAAAAAGAAAGCAAATTCCCCCGAGAGGGTAAGCTAGGCAAATTCTCCCGAGAGGGTAGCCAAATGAGAAAGCGAATTCCCCCGAGAGGGTAAGCTAGGCAAATTCCCCCGAGAGGGTAGCCAAATAAGAAAGCGAATTCCCCCGAGAGGGTAAGCTGAGGCAAATTCCCCCGAGAGGGTAAGCCGAAACAAAAAGCGTGATGATGATGATGATGATGATGATGATGATGATGATGATGATGATGATGATGATGATGATGATGATGATGATGATGATGATGATGATGATGATGATGATGATGATGATGATGATGATGATGATGATGATGATGATGATGATGATGATGATGATGATGATGATGATGATGATGATGATGATGATGATGATGATGATGATGATGATGATGATGATGATGATGATGATGATGATGATGATGATGATGATGATGATGATGATGATGATGATGATGATGATGATGATGATGATGATGATGATGATGATGATGATGATGATGATGATGATGATGATGATGATGATGATGATGATGATGATGATGATGATGATGATGATGATGATGATGATGATGATGATGATGATGATGATGATGATGATGATGATGATGATGATGATGATGATGATGATGATGATGATGATGATGATGATGATGATGATGATGATGATGATGATGATGATGATGATGATGATGATGATGATGATGATGATGATGATGATGATGATGATGATGATGATGATGATGATGATGATGATGATGATGATGATGATGATGATGATGATGATGATGATGATGATGATGATGATGATGATGATGATGATGATGATGATGATGATGATGATGATGATGATGATGATGATGATGATGATGATGATGATGATGATGATGATGATGATGATGATGATGATGATGATGATGATGATGATGATGATGATGATGATGATGATGATGATGATGATGATGATGATGATGATGATGATGATGATGATGATGATGATGATGATGATGATGATGATGATGATGATGATGATGATGATGATGATGATGATGATGATGATGATGATGATGATGATGATGATGATGATGATGATGATGATGATGATGATGATGATGATGATGATGATGATGATGATGATGATGATGATGATGATGATGATGATGATGATGATGATGATGATGATGATGATGATGATGATGATGATGATGATGATGATGATGATGATGATGATGATGATGATGATGATGATGATGATGATGATGATGATGATGATGATGATGATGATGATGATGATGATGATGATGATGATGATGATGATGATGATGATGATGATGATGATGATGATGATGATGATGATGATGATGATGATGATGATGATGATGATGATGATGATGATGATGATGATGATGATGATGATGATGATGATGATGATGATGATGATGATGATGATGATGATGATGATGATGATGATGATGATGATGATGATGATGATGATGATGATGATGATGATGATGATGATGATGATGATGATGATGATGATGATGATGATGATGATGATGATGATGATGATGATGATGATGATGATGATGATGATGATGATGATGATGATGATGATGATGATGATGATGATGATGATGATGATGATGATGATGATGATGATGATGATGATGATGATGATGATGATGATGATGATGATGATGATGATGATGATGATGATGATGATGATGATGATGATGATGATGATGATGATGATGATGATGATGATGATGATGATGATGATGATGATGATGATGATGATGATGATGATGATGATGATGATGATGATGATGATGATGATGATGATGATGATGATGATGATGATGATGATGATGATGATGATGATGATGATGATGATGATGATGATGATGATGATGATGATGATGATGATGATGATGATGATGATGATGATGATGATGATGATGATGATGATGATGATGATGATGATGATGATGATGATGATGATGATGATGATGATGATGATGATGATGATGATGATGATGATGATGATGATGATGATGATGATGATGATGATGATGATGATGATGATGATGATGATGATGATGATGATGATGATGATGATGATGATGATGATGATGATGATGATGATGATGATGATGATGATGATGATGATGATGATGATGATGATGATGATGATGATGATGATGATGATGATGATGATGATGATGATGATGATGATGATGATGATGATGATGATGATGATGATGATGATGATGATGATGATGATGATGATGATGATGATGAAAAAAAAATAACTTTTTCAACAACGAGAGTAGGACAGGGGGAGAATGTAGGGATTGAGAGGCATACTGATAAAGTGAGCAACAGGCAAGGGGTGGATCACTCTTGGAACATTTGATGTATCAACAAAATTGTTTGCATTCAAATGCATTTCAATGCATTCATTCATTAATTCAGTAAATATACAACCCATGGCTTGCTATAGCATTTGATGATGGATTGATTGTTGGCAGTTGACAGTTTCGAACAACAAATGAGTTTCAAATAGTGCTAACTGACTAGCATAGCGATACAATTAACTTTTGCCGCCCGAAGATCTGGTGTTATCTTATAATCCTTCGAGGATATTACTGGTTGGGGGCTGGACGATATTGTAGGGTGAAAGCACCAGACCCCTCCAAAATTCTGCTCTAATCTTCGCCACTTTATACATAAAAAATGAAGTTTGTATGGAGAGGGCGTAGAGTTGTGGCGAAGTCTAGTACTTTCACCATATTAGTAGCAATGCGAAAATAAAATTAAAAAAAAAAACTCCGGATTTGATTAGTCCGGCCGATTCCACAAGGAGGTATAGATACCAGTCATCAGGAAAAGGTTAACGAGCACACAACGGGATAGGCATCACTAGATATTTTTTGTTACCCATCATACCGCAGACCTTGTAAATGATTACGATCATAGGTCTTCGTGTACCAGGCGTAACAAATTCCCATTTTAGGTCGAATCATGTGCTCGACAGGTATGCCAATTGAGATGCAGAGTTCTACTCATCAAGGGGTAGTAGTAGAATGGCAACTAAATTGCCGGATCGACATTAACTTTTCTGAAGTAATAAAAATTCTATTCTTACTATATGTGAAGAACTAACTCAACCCTTCAGGACGCGTGCCATTGTAATAAATACAGCACTACCAAAACATCTCGTTCATCTTATACAGCGCTAGCGCCGTGCAGTTTCAGGATCGAACAGGCGTGCTTCCTGAAAGGTTAATATTCACATATAGTGCTTCTATATTACTATATTTTATTCTTTGTTTAACATTGATTCTTTTTCAGTTTAACTGTAGTAGGGATTGTACTTTTTTGGGGTAGTTGCACCAGGCATCAGGTCACAGTCATAGCCAGATTGTGGACGTCGAGTACCAGTATACTCTTATTTGTGGAGAAACCTGTCCAACAGTCGTTTCCATCCGCAGTTAAAACTGCTCCTACAAAAAATTTCGCATTATAAGTTTGTCTACCTTAAATTAATAAAACTTACTCACGATTTCGGTCCATTTTTCCATTTTAACTATGATAATTTCTGAATTTATAAATATAGCATCCATCACAACGATTTTCTCCAACACTTTTGGTTTGACATTCGCGTATACGCGTATATTTCAATGCTAAGTAGATGGAAAAACATTAAAATGCATTTTCATACATTAAATGCAAATCGAATGCACATTCAAAGAGTGATCTGCCCCTTGGCAACAGGGCATATAGTAGTAGCAGCGGTGATGCGCCGCTGGATAAACAAAGCAAACGGAATAAACGATCAACGGGAAACGAAACGTCAGTCTTGTAAAGTATTTTGAAGGAGTAGGTTGGATTATCGCAGGGCGCATCGCTAGTGCTGAGATCCGGCCGATTCAGTTGAATCGGAATGGCCATGGTGTCCTTCCGGACACGACAGGCACGTTTCACACTAAAACTGCATAGCACATTCAAAATCAACGATGAGTGAAGCCCAACGAAAAGATATCCGCACATATTCGTTGGTAAAAATCTATCTGATAGATTTCATAGAGCCATTTTTCGAAACGACAACATTGTTAATGATGATATTCATTTTCACGGGTTAAAACGCCACCTCGTAAAATGGGCTATTGCAGCCTGTAGTATATATAGTGAAGTACAAAATAATTGTCAAGTCTTTATTTGAAAATTGAAGCATAAAATTATTCAGTTTGAAATAGCAAATTTCTTTTAGTGCATTTGCCTACACTGGCAGTCGACATAACGGATCTGTGAAATGACAGATGCGACGAGCATGAAGAAAACCGACGAAGAAAGCGAAGCTTTAGGCTTCCTCGGTTTTTCACTCACTCGTTCTTCTTTTGACGGATTTTGAGACGAACGGACGTGTTCGTGCTGCGCTCCGTACCCGCGGAGATTTAGCAGTGTTTGGATTCAGTTTACGACAATGGCGCAGCCGGTAGGATTGAATTTGAATGAGATTTGGAATGGGTTTGAGTTTTACTTGAATTTGGATTTAGATTGGATATGAAGCGGAGTCGGATTAAACTTTTACTAGATACAGGTTGGATTTGATTTATACTATGATGGACTAGATATGGAATGGGTTTGAATTCGCTGGGAATGGGATGGATTTGGATTGGATTCACATTGTTCATAAATTGGATTGAGTTAAATGGTATTAGCTTCGATTTGAATTTGAGTTGGATTTGGATTAGAGTTGTATTTGAAATGGATAAGATTTGGATTTGATATGGATTGACTTTGAATTGGATTTAGTTTTAATTTGCATTACATATCGATTGGATTTAGACTGCATTATGATTAGGTTCAAATTTAATCGGATTTGGATTTGAAATAAGTTTTACTGGTTTCTTATTGCCAACCGATTTAGGTTGAATTTGAAATGGATTTTGTTTGGATTTGGATTGGCTTTGAATTTAATTTCGATTGGGTTTGGTTTGGATTTGAGTTGGTTTTATGTGCATAAAAGTTTGAATTTGATTTGGTTTCAGATTGGATTCGAAATTGGATTGAATTTGAATTGAATTTGGATTGGATCGAATTTAACTGGGATTAGATAAATTGGATTCGAACTTGGGTTCGATTTGGATTAAATTTGAATTGGATAGAATTTTGATTGGTTTTGGATTGTATTTTATTGGGGTTAGATTGAATTTTGATTATATTCTGAGTGGATTTGATTTGGACTAGATATGAATTGGTTCGAATTGGATGTGGATAACATTTGGCTTGAATTTAAATTGGATTCATATTTGAATAGAAATTATATTGAATTTTAATTGGTTTTGGACTGTATTTGTATTTGAATTTGATTTTGATTGGACTTATATTGAATATGAACCTTGATATGTACGAATATGAAAAAGATTAAATTTGGACTAGATTCGAGTCGGAGATGGATCATAATTGTATAGAATTATAAATGGAATTAGAATTGGATTTAAACTGGATATGAATTGAATCTGGATTGGATTAGTATAGAATTTGGGTAAGATTTGGTTTTGATTTTCAATTAATTTTGATTGAGTTGGGTTGGATTCATGTTGAATGCAAATTTCATTGGAATTGGACTTGATTTGGATTGAATCTTAATTGAGTTCAGATTCCAAATCGATTTTGGTTGTTTCAACATAAGATTTTGATTTGATCTAGATTGGCTTTGGATTGAATTTGAATTAGATTTAGATAGGATTCATGATGGATATACAAATGATAAAATTTGGATTGATTTCGGATGTGATTCGATTTTGGATTGAACTCGAATTGGGTTCGGAATGAAATTGGATTGGATACGATAGTGACTTAGATTGCATTGGGATTGGATTGATATTTGATTATGATTGAATTGAACTTGGATTAGATTTGGATTGCAGTTTTTGGTTTTGAATTAAATTAGTGGATTCCGATTTCAATGGAATTGGGTTGGATTTGGATTGTCATTTGATGTTAATTAAATTTATTTAGTTCAAATTTTGATTTGACTTGAATTGAATTTGGAATAAACTTGTATTACATTTAGCTTGGATTTGAATTACATTTGGCTTGGATCGGATTGAATTTAGAATTCGTTGGGATTGGACTGGATTTTAATTTAATGTTGATAAGTTTCGGTTTGTATTTCGATTAAAGAAAAATTTAAATTGGATTTCATTTGGATTATATAAAATTTGGATTTGGAATGAATTGAGAATGAATCGTATTAAATTTAAATTGCGTTTATATTGAACTTATTTTTGGATAGGATTGGATGCGTTTTTTTATTCAATGTAAATCAACAATACATTATTACTGATTTTGCCGTAGACAGGCATTTGATGGACTCAACAAAGTATGGTTTATAGGTTGTTTTGCACAGTGAATATTTTTGAATAGAAGTCCAATTTTTCTTCTAATCTGATTTTATAGGAAGAGTAGAGGAGGGGGATAATGTAGTATATATAGTGAAGTACAAAATAATTGTCAAGTCTTTATTTGAAAATTGAAGCATAAAATTATTCAGTTTGAAATAGCAAATTTCTTTTAGTGCATTTGCCTACACTGGCAGTCGACATAACGGATCTGTGAAATGACAGATGCGACGAGCATGAAGAAAACCGACGAAGAAAGCGAAGCTTTAGGCTTCCTCGGTTTTTCACTCACTCGTTCTTCTTTTGACGGATTTTGAGACGAACGGACGTGTTCGTGCTGCGCTCCGTACCCGCGGAGATTTAGCAGTGTTTGGATTCAGTTTACGACACAGCCTACATCCCAAATTGCACTGAAAAACAAGAAAACCCAAATTTGAGTATTTTTAAACTCACTTCTGAGTTCTTTTTTGCATCCTCTTTCATTCGCTCTCTTTGTTGTTGTCAAAGAGTGAATAGCCAAACATCCCAACTTTGAGAGATCGATGCGGGAAGCCAAAATTGAGTAAGTGACATAGAACCGAAAGTTGAGTAAATTTAACTGACGGTTGAGTAAAAAAAACTTCGACTTTAGGTACTTTGGCCAAGTACGCCTAAATGCAAACTACCTACCTTAACATCAACTCCATCAACTCAAAATTGGCTTCCCGCACGCAACCTCGAAGTTGGGTGGATTGAATTCACTTTTGGGTACTTTTGTTTCTCCGTGTGGACTAACACACTTTTTTGGTACGCCTAAATCACTTTTTTGCTACGCCTAAACCGTTTAAATCCCGTTTACTAAGATCCTAACTAAAAACACTTTCGCCAGATCTCCAAGTAAAGAGCTCGCTGAACTGTCAGTTGTTAGCTTCGTGACGTCAACTTGCACACACTAAGATCAGCTCGGTATTTTCCCCATCTTTTTACTGAGTTCTCAACAGCAGATTTAACTCGGTACGCTCGGTTATTCCTTTTGTTGAATACTCTGTAAATGAGTTAACGAGCTCTGCAAATGAACTGTCAAAAATTACAGATGAACGGTAAATATCGTTACTGATGAACGGTAAATATTGATTACCGAGTGTACCGAGTTCAATCTGCTGTTGAAAACTCAGTAAAAAGCTTGGTAAAAAGATGGAAAAAATACAGAACTCTGCGAAAAATTTACTGAGCTGGAAAATTAGAATCTTAAGCCTGTAACACATAGCATCCGTTCCGTCGAGGTTTGCGTTGTTTTGACAGTTTTACCATGGGAAATGTGTCAAACTACTGTCACGCACACGCAAACGTATGCATTGTGTGGGGCACTTTAGTGTGCAGTATCCTATAAAAAAAACAATTTTCACAAAATGCTTCAATTAGAGTAAATTCTAACACATTTTGTTGAATTTATTTCAAACGTGAAAATGCGCAGGGCCGAGTTCTCGCGAAGACAAACCCTCTCTTCGTCGACTTGTTTTCGAAATTCAGTTTCGTCGATTTTTACGTCACGCGGTGTTTTTGTTTCGATTTCTTTCCATCCTCTGTGCACGGACACGGAGCAGCCGTAGTCGTGGAAATCGTGAAGCCAGGATTCCGACGATGGCTCATTCAAAACAATTTTGCTGGTCAAAAAAATCGGTTCGTTCAGTTTATAACTTGTAAACGGTGAAATCGGACTTATCGGTAGCGATTGCTGGTTTGCTTGGTTTGTGAAGTGCGAACGTTATGCTGTGAAAGATTCAAGAGCCATCGGAACAACATCTAGCTTCGTTTCCTTTCGTGTAACTATTATGAGTCAGAGCCTCAAGGCCACAATGAAGTCTGGATTAATCTATTTTCTGCTGATATGCGGATTCCTGTTCACCACATTCTATAACGTCGCCTCGGATGTGCAATTGCCGGCAACTGCTGGAAATGGTGCAAATTCATCTTCATCTCTCGTTGCTCCCCTGGTAAAGGAACCAGATGTTAACTTGACAACGGTAGTTCCGGCCGAACAGCAGGTGGCGGCGAAGAAGGATGATTCGGCCAAGGAACTGCCGAAGAATGCCACCACGACGATGTCCCCGGAGAAGAACGCCGTCGAACAAGAACATTACAGCTCAATGTCGATATTCTTCGTGTTGTGCGTGATTGCCCTTGGAATACTGCTGATCCACATGATGCTGCAGACCGGATTTCAATACCTCCCGGAAAGTATCGTGGTAGTGTTCCTAGGTGCCCTGATCGGATTGATTTTGAACAATTCCTCCGTGAAGCATGTGGCCAACTGGGAGCGTGAGGAGGTGTTTTCTCCTACGGCTTTTTTCCTGGTTCTGCTGCCACCGATTATCTTCGAGTCCGGTTATAATCTGCACAAGGGTAACTTTTTCCAGAACATCGGTTCGATTCTGGTGTTTGCCATCATTGGGACAACAATCTCGGCACTGGTCATCGGTTCCGGTGTATACTTTCTGGGCCTGGCGGAAGTTGCCTATCGGTTGAACTTTGTGGAATCGTTTGCCTTCGGATCGCTAATTTCGGCTGTCGATCCTGTGGCCACCGTTGCCATATTTCACGCCCTAGATGTGGACCCTATCCTTAACATGTTGGTCTTTGGGGAAAGTATCCTAAACGATGCCATTTCAATCGTTCTGACGACAACGGTGATGCCGATGGTTTCCGGCTCCGGCGCTGAGGGAACCGGCGAATCCATCATTTCCGCCTTGAATACGTTCTGTTTGATGTTCTTTGCGTCGGCTGGAATCGGGGTTGTGTTTGCTCTGATGGGTGCGTTGCTGCTCAAACACGTTGACCTAAGGAAGCATCCTTCGCTGGAGTTTGGATTAATGCTGGTGTTTACATACGCGCCATATGTGTTGGCCGAAGGCATTCATTTGTCAGGTGAGTTGGATGATATTTTCTTCTATGTTCAAACTATTTATTTATTTGCTACTACATCTCTGACAAAAATTGTCACACAGACTGTTTTAAAAAAATTTAATCCTATTCTTAAAAACTAGTTTACTTATATTAAAATCGAAAACGTCACACACTTGATTAAACAATCTACAACAAAAATCCAACGGGTTAAACAGTCCATAGTTAGTGCGGTGGCCAGGAATCCACAACAGTTGCCGATTTCGGAGCTGACGAGTAGGCGCGTAGAGTCTTACGTTCTCGAGAAGGGAGGTGCAGTCGATATTGCCCTTGATGACATCAAAAATGAATAGTCTTTGCAGCATAATTCGACGACTTGCTAGCGGTTGTAGACTTATTAGTGCACATCGTTGCTCGTAGGGAGGCAGTTGAACCGGGTCGTTCCATGGGAGATTCCGTAGAGCATACCTTATGAAACGTTTCTGGACATTTTCGATACGGTTGACATTAACATCGTAGTATGGTGCCCAGACTTGAACTCCGTATTCCAGTACGCTTCGCACTAAGGCACAGTACAAGGCCTTTAAAGCATACACATTATCGAATTGAGCTGTATTGCGGCGCAGGAAACCGAGCATCGCAAATGCTTTTGCAGATGTCACCGCGACATGATCATGGAATCGAAGCTTACTGTCAAGCACCACACCGAGGTCCTTAATCGAGCTTACCTTTTTTAGTGGCGTGTTGTTGAGGGAATAAACAAACGTAGTAGCAGACTGGCGACGTGTAAACGTGATCGCGTTGCATTTCGACACGTTCATCTGCATTCCATTCACATTACACCAGCGTGACACGCACTCGATGTCAGCTTGCAAAGCACAACAGTCCACAAGCGACTTAATCACGCGGAAAAGCTTCAAGTCATCAGCATACAGAAGCTTGTTAGAGTTGAGTTTGCTGCACAGGTCGTTGATAAAAAGGATGAAGATAAGCGGGCCAAGATGACTGCCTTGTGGAACACCAGAGGGAATGTCAAATACATTTGACTTAGCGTCATGTACTTTGACAAACGCTTTGCGCATCGAAAGATAGGACTTCAACCATCGAATAATCCATGACGGAAGCCCAAGCCGATTTAGTTTTTCTATTGCTAACTCATGAGGCACTTTGTCGAATGCCTTGGAGAAGTCAACGTAGATGGCATCGACTTGGTTACTCTTCTCCAGCTCGCTAATTATGGCGTGAGTGTATGCCATGAGGTTCGTTGTTGTAGATCGCTTTCTTACGAAACCATGTTGATAATCAGATATCGTAGACTGAAAAACTGGGTACAGTGCGTCATGCATTAGGCTCTCGAAAACTTTTGCGAGACAATTTAGTATAGATATCGGGCGATAATTCTCAACGCTGTGCATACTGCCAGTCTTGTGAATTGGGGTGATAGAGGCCAGCTTCCAAGCATCTGGAAATACTCCTTCGAGCAATGAACGATTGAAAATCGAAGTGATCGGTGATGCCAAAGATTGGGCACACTGCTTGATGAACATACAGGGGATAGACAAAATGATCGGGATAGGCAAAATTTTCACTTTTCATAAAATCTTCAACTAGCTGTAACTTTTCGAAAAGTGCATCAAATATTCTCAATTTTTTTCTGTGAGTTCGTCAACTAGTTGTGTATCCGTGGTCAAAATTTGAGAAAGATCGGGCCATTCTTCACGAAGTTATAAAGATTCTTGGAAAAAGTAATACTATCCGATAGCCAACTTTGAGCTGTTATATCTCCGGATTCAATGAACCAAATGCAATGAAATTTTGACCATTTATGACTTATGTAATGAGCTATGAAAAACCGTTGACTTAACTTAAAATTCTTAACACGGAAGAAAATTATTACGATTTGATTATTTTTCTAATAAAACACCAAATTATCCAAAACTTCAACATCGTTTCAAAATTCAAGATGCAAATCATAGTTCATTTATTTCCCCTCTAATTGACTAATATTTAAATGTGTTTTGAAGGAAAGTAACAACATAGCCGCCAACAAATTGAAAAGGTAATGGAATACATATAAAAAATAGACCAATTTGCTAAAAAATCGTGAAAAAAATGAAATCGCTATAACTTTTTCTCTTGTTAAAAATTTCAAGTTAACTCTATTGATTTTTAAATTTCATTATATAAGTCTTAAATGGTCAAAATTTCAATGAAATCGGTTCATTAAATTCGGAGATATGATAGCTCAAAGTTGGCTATCGGCTAATTTTACCTTTTTCAAGAATCTTTATAACTTCGTGGAAAATGGCCCGATCTTTCCCAAATTTTGACCACTGATACACATCTAGTTGACGAACTTACAGTAAAAATTTGAGAATATTCGATGAACTTTTCGAAAAGTTACAACTAGTTGAACATTTTTTGAAAAGTGAAAATTGTGCCTGTCCCGATCATTTTGTCTATCCCCTGTAGGAGGGATCATGTCAGGACCGGGACCTTTTAACGCATCCACTGCACTGAGAGCGTGTAAAATTTCATCGTTATTGAAAGTTACCTGCGGAAGCCGAAGGTTGTACGACGGAAGACTTTCCAAGTATTCTTCGGACAGCGGAGGCGGGGTATCGTCGTGAACGGAACGGAAGAAATCAGCAAACAGATTCGCAGTTGTGGCAGACGAGAATGAACTACGAGAGCAGTAGCTAACATCAACCGGGATACGAGCTGAACTTTTGCGTTTGTTGATGTACGTCCAAAAAGAAGATGGATTATGTTTGAAATTTTCTTGAAGGCTATCGATGTACTCCCGGAAGCGATCCTGTTGTAGCCGGTTGTACTCCTCCTCAGCATGCTTCAGCTTCAACAAATTTGAGTGGTTTCGGTTGCGGAAGAAGCATTTCCTGATCTTACGGAGACGATTCCTCAGGTTGCGTAGCTGCGGTGTCCACCAGGGTTGATTGAACTGTTTAGCAAGTCGATTACGCCTAACAGGAACGGTTTCTTGAATGATGTCGCGAAGTGTATTATAAAAAGCGGATACTGCATCGTCGATTGAAGTTCCTTCGAGAAGCTGATTCCAATCAATGGAGGCGATTCTTTCGTTGATATTTTTTACTTAAATAGGAGTCATTAAATATGATCGTTCCCAAATGATCCCACACCCTAGCTACCTTTGATGTGTTATTGGTATTCACATATTGACTGCATGTTTTTTTCTTCCGCAGGCATCATGGCAATCCTGTTCTGTGGCATCGTCATGTCGCACTACACTCACTTCAACCTGTCCACGGTGACCCAGATCACGATGCAGCAGACGATGCGAACGTTGGCTTTCGTGGCAGAAACCTGCGTCTTTGCCTATCTGGGTCTCGCAATCTTCTCCTTCAAGCACCGCTGCGAGCTGTCGTTCGTCATCTGGGCAATCATCCTGTGTCTGATTGGTCGAGCGTGCAACATTTTCCCGCTGGCCGCGTTGGTCAATCGATTCCGCGAGCACAAAATCACCAACAAGATGGCATTTATAATGTGGTTCTCTGGCCTGCGGGGTGCAATTTCCTATGCGCTTTCGTTGCACTTGCAGTTCTCGAGCGAAGAGACGCGCCATGTCGTGATCACCACCACGCTCATTATCGTGCTCTTTACGACGCTGTTCTTCGGCGGGTCGACCATGCCACTGATGAAGTATCTGTCTGGTGGAGGAAAGCGAACTCGCAAGAACGCCCGAAGCACCAGCAGCCGGTTGGGAAGGAAGAAAAAGGAGAAGGTGCTGTCGCTGAGTAAGACGCGCGAGTGGGGACAAGCCATCGATTCGGAACACTTATCGGAGCTGACCGAAGAGGAGGAAGTGAGCTTCACGCAATCGAAGCTGGTCGGATTTGCGCGGCTGGATAGGAAATACTTTACGCCGTTTTTCACCAGACGGTTCACGCATCAGGTAGGTGGATTGAACTATTGATTGAATGTTTATTGCCTTACCCAAGTAACATTTAGATTGCCAATTAGTCTTATAGAGGTATTCGGCACCGTCATAAAACCTTATACCTTTTATTTTAGTTTTGTTACGACCTGGAGTTGTGGGTGGCCGGGAGACATGACAGTCTATTGAAACTCCCAGGCGTAGCAAAATAACATATTAAAACATAACTTTATTTATGTACATTAAAATTACATTACAAGACGACACGTATATACAAAACGGCGGTTACTTCTAATCTAATTAATCTCTGCGATTGTGCATCGGCCGAAGGCATATTACAATGCTATCGGCGAGCACGCAGAACGGCGAGAGCATGAGAGACTTTCCAATCCAGTGGTTCTCAACATCTCCCCCTCTAAACGTTTGGCGGTAAACCATAACAGCGGTCTTCTGGCACAGGAAGAGCGATGATGGTGGACAGTGATGGAAGCGTTGCCGGTGATCAGGTTGACAGACACTGATGTACGGAAGACCGGAGCTTGATCCTGATTCCACCATTGTGTATCATCCACTCGAAGACGTCGCTGAACACTGAGGCACTTCCACGTGCCAAATCCATCCGATGCCCATGTCGATCCAGAAAGTATTGCACGAACTTTCGATCCGACTCAATCGCGCCGATCGGTGGGCACTTATCGGTGATCATGATTTCTTCCCGAAGTGATCCTACAACGGACGACTTGAACACCTCTGCCGCACACTCGTTCTGCTGAGCGTGTTCGAAAACCTCATCACTACTGCCGTCGGGTGGTGCAGGTACGGCAAAAGGGTTTTTTATTTCTTGCTTCTGCTGCTGTGGATCATCACGATGAAGCGTCGACACTGGAACAATAAGCTCATCCATTTGTGGCTGCCGCGGTTGCAATTCAATTATCACCGCCGCCGTTGTTTCGATAACGTTTGGATGCGAAGCTTGATGCTGTGTTACTTGCTGTTGCGCGCTCATCGGGGAAGACTCTGGTGACTCGTATGCTGGCTGCAGTCCTCGAGCAGCCCAACATAGAGAAAACATCAACTGCGTCTGTTGGTTGAATGTTTTCATTCGCTCCACATAAGCTTGGTATTGGAGCTCCATCAGCCGATTCATACTATCAAAGTATTTGTCGCTGGCTTCTCGCATCTGCCGAAACTGCTCATCGAGGTACTGCTCTCGATCGAGTGGAAACCGGCCTGACGATGATGGCGGCGGTGGTGCTTGTACCGCTGACTGCCCATCATATGGTAGCGAATCAATGGGCCATTCACTGATTACAGCTGGGGTTTGATGCGAGGGTTGATTGTTGCACTGGTGCTGCTGCTGAGGACGGATTTCCACGGGCACTGATGGGAATGGAGCATTTTGGTTCTGGTATACTGACCTCAGAACCGGCGAGTGTTGCCACTGATCCACCTGACGCTGGTGCAGATCCTGTCCAGCCATTGAAGCCGAATGCTGGAGCTGTGCTTGCTCACTCCGCCCGATGTCCATTGTCTGGCCGTCGCCTATCTTCTCCTCCGCGGAAAACTTAACGTGTCGCGGGTCCTCACTGCACGCACGGATTTCTCGTCGCCACTGTTACGACCTGGAGTTCGGGGTGGCCGGGAGACATGACAGTCTATTGAAACTCCCAGGCGTAGCGATTACATTAAAATTACATTACAAGACGACATGTATATACAAAACGGCGGTTACATTACTTCTAATCTAATTAATCTCTGCGATTGTGCATCGGCCGAAGGCATATTACAATGCTATCGGCGAGCACGTAGAACGGCGAGAGCATGAGAGACTTTCCAATCCAGTGGTTCTCAACAAGTTTTATGAACGTTTTAAGAACCTCTTCTAGTATATTTGATTAAAAAGTGTTACTTGAGTAGGCGTAGCCAGTAGGGTGGCCCACACTTAAGGTGGAGCGGGGCAAGATTGGTCATCTAAGGATAGATCATATCTTTGTAATTATATTTAAATCGTATTGGTTTGTATTCGTCCTCTACTCAATACATTCAATACATTGATGTTGAGCTATGCTGAAAGTCGATAAAAAGTTCATAAATCACAAAACCTTTTAAACAAGCAGTTATAATAAGGAACCCATTTTCTGCCAAAAAAATCACGAGGCAAGATGGGTCACCTTTTGAGTATAGACACTATAGATTCCATAGACTCGCGGAGACATGGTTGAGCAATACGATTTTAGTGTGTTTTTCCGTTAATTTAGAGTGTACTGAGCGAATATGACGTCACGCAATCCATTGTCGCTATTGAAATCGTGACGTCATGCTCGTTTGGCTACACGAACTGACAGTTCGTTTGGCTACAGTTGTCTTCGCCTTCCGAGTCTATGGAATATATAGTGTCTATACTTTTGAGTTATTCAGATTTTTGCAACGAACATATACAGGGGGTGGCCAAAATGTTTGGGATAGGCAACTTTTTTTTTCTCTCACAAAAAAGTTCAACATGATATAACTTTTCATTGAGTGCATAAAAAAATCTCAAATTTTGACTGTTTGTCAACCTATTATATGTACATCATTGGTACAAATTTGGGCTCGATTGAATAATGTTTCGCAAAGTTAAAACCGTTCTGGTAAAACAAAAACACTATTTTTTAGACAACCCATTTTTGAGCTGTCAAACGAGTGAACCGCAGGGTGTCCATCCATCCAGGAAATACGGGAAAAACCCGGGAATTCGAAACCACCGGGAAAAATACGGGAAAACCACGGGAAATTGTTAAAGGCACCGGGAAATATCTTTAAGGCACAGAGAAACAGACGTCACACTCTCATCGGCTCTCATCGATCACCTTTTTAACGGTTGATTCAAATATTCAGTAGTAGGTCGATTAGCAACTCGCGGCACCGGTATCGTTTTTGCTCCTGTATGACGTTTGCTCACTACCGCCATCTAGTGGCGGCCCGGCCAAGCACAGTACATTTAGCATTGGGCGATTACGTTTTCGTGACGATGTTTTTTAATGAAATTCTTTCCAAGTGTTACGTCTGTTTCTCTGTGTTTAGGGTGTCTGTCTGTACTGCACAAGCAAGTCTTGAATACAATGATAACAACATTAATAGAGTTGCCGGTTGATTATTGTTGATTAGAAAGGCAGCCTCTCAGGAATTTTAATAGTTTCTCTTGAATCTCGATAAATTATGTACAATAAATCTGAATACTTCTTAGCCGAAATTATCATATTTCTGAAAGGTTTCCCAAAGGACTTTTTTGATTTTTGCTAGAAAAATCCTGACATCAGGATTCTAGCGAAAATGCCGAGGAAGTTCATGAAGGCCCTCGTGAAATTTTTGAAGAGCTCGGTAAACCTGCATACATACGTTACTAACGGCAAAGAGATTTTTACGTATGAAAAAAAATGTGTCAGTTCCTGAAGGAATTCTGGTGACATTTTTAATGTATTTAACTCTTTACTTTATAATTTCTGCCAAATCCGTTAAGTTTGATCTATTTGGCAGAAATCAAGGAGAAAATTCTTGAAAAATGTCTGAGCGAAATCCTATCTGTACAGAGTTTTAGAGGAGCTTAAGGCAAAATTCAAGTAAAAATCTGAAAAGTAAGTACAACATTGAAAATTATAACGAAATTTCCAAAAAAGGCTACACAGGCTCAGATTTCCCGTGTTAATCTATCTGTAAGAACTTTGTACGCATCTTTTGTTCTCACGTATATGGATAGGCTTGCAGTAGGTTTCGTGAGACTTTTTTTGGACAACTCAATAGATTTACAGCCAATTCAGGTTATGAATATTAGTATTAGTTTATTCTTGCATGTTGCATTGAATACGACACACCTTTGGCCAACACAGCTCTTATTATGGAAGAAGACAGGAATAACAAGTTGAAGTGCATTCGTTTGACATTTTTGTTTCGTACAGTAGTTTGATTGCTTGTGTGGCGAATGTCGGAGACAAAGGAGGCCGAATATCGACGAAAAGGTTCAAATGACTGTGATCTCTAACAAGACTGGGTAGAAGTTCATAACCTGTGTTAGAAATTGAGACACATAAACCTTCTCAAGACATTAGGAAAAATAGTATGATGAATTAGTAAGTAGATACCCTATTTACCAATTCATCATACTTATCTAAAAGATTGGGTTCAATAAATAAGAGTTTATGAATGCTTACAAAAAAAATCATATTCTTGGTAAATTACCAAAATTATCAAAACTTTATTTTTTCATAATCATTAATGGGATTGAATAAGCAAGCGAAGCATCGAAATTTACACTTTCCTAATGATCAAGTCTTGATAATATTTACAATGCCAAAACGTGACACTTTATTTCTAGAAATTTGCTTTCAAAGCATTCCATAAAATTCAATTGAACTGGCCACCATGAACGCCATGAACCACGCGCTAAACGTTGGTAAATTGGCTTCTTTAGCGGTGTTGAGATAAAGTCCATATTCAGAATCTGCATGTAAAACTGAACCGAAATCCAAATTTTCATGACTTTTGGTGCCCGGGAACCTATTTAAAAATCAGTTTGAAGTTTGTATGGGAGCGATTTGTCGAATCACCCCTCGTCGCATTTTGTACTGAGCGGAGCTGTCAAGCAGTTGGCCAGCTGTCAAAAGGTGATTTCGAAAAATCTCTTCGAAATCGATTTTACGTACCAAAATGAAGTTCTAAAAATCTGAAAAAAAATCATGGTGGTTCAGAAAAAGGTGCTCTTTTATATAAAATCAAAAAATCAATACATTTTTCTTAATTTAAAAACCTAATTGCTATCTCTTCCTCACTGATGGAATGGTCTTCGCTCAATCTGCTGACTTTTTTATCCTGCTGGATTGATTGAATTAAACAACTTGAGGGGAAAGTTTGACGGACTTGGATGATCTTGATGGTTTGGTCAAACTGGATGATAGTGGTGGTTGGATCAATCTTTCGGAGGGGAAATATTGAGGATATGAACACCAACCTCAATCCTCGCTTTTGTAGGTTGGTCAGTATTCATATCAAGATTCAACATTATCATCCATCTTCTCCGCAATAAAAATGCAAGCAATACATTTAGCAATATTTCCATCAAATTGTGTTTCTTGATGAAGTTGAAGGAAAGATTGAACGTTGATTGCGTTGGTGTATTGTGAGAAATTTTGACCTGATTTTGATGACTAGACGACCCGACGCGTCGGGTAAGAGAAAAGAGGCAGTCCTTCTGATGAGATGCTTCCATGCTGACGGTAGAGATTTAAATTTTGATCAGTTGGGTGTTTAAATATTCCAATGTTTGCAAATAGCAGATGCACTCACAGAAGTGAACGAGTATTCCAATCTCTAGCAAGAGTTTATTAAAATTAAACCAATTCAAGTTTGATTATTTTAATACAATATGTTTTTTTTCTTAAGTAACAATATTACTTAAAAATGTTGTTTCCTTATTTGGTTTCAACATTTATGTTGTTGGCGAAATTAGTAACCCCCAATTTGAATGGGTCCCTAATTTTGCGTACTCTTTTTCATAACTTTGTTACTGCAAAGCACATTGGTCACATGCCCAAAATCAAAGCTTCCTGGAAGATATAATACAAGCCCAGGGCAATTTGAAGGCTACACTAATCTTGCCCAAATTTTGCACAGTTGTTTGGAACTTCAAGGAGCATCTGAAAAACATTGTTCTGATTGAATCTGATCAATTTTAAATTTGCCCATACACCGTTGACCCACCCTACTGGATACCGATTATCATTGGCGGAGCCAGCCTGTTCTTCTTTCTTTCTCACTCTCCTAAACATACTCGAGAAAGAGCGAGATGAAAGAGGAGGCAAGCTGCCCCCTCTTCTATCTTTGTCCTTCCCGTGCATGTTTAGGAGAGTGAGTGAGAAAAAAGAAAATGCTGGCTCCGCTAATGCCGATTATGATAAAACTATTCAAAGTTTGTAGAAAATAACATTTTAACCCTTCGGGACGCGCGCCGTTGTGAAAAGTACAACAACACCAAAATAGTAGTTTACGCAACAAGGTGCAGAATGAAGATTTTTACAGCACGAGTTGTACACTGCCGTGAATCGCATATCTGTCCCATTTGCATAGGAAATCCAGCAAAGATGGGACTGATATGCGATTCACGGCTGTACACTTATCCAACGAGGCTTGCCGAGTTGGATAAGTACGACGAGTGCTGTAAAAATCGCATTCTGCACCGAGATGCGTACAACGTTTTTTGCAATTTCATAAATTACCACTTGAGGATAGTTTTTAACAAAACTTTTACATAAAACTGCACACTGATGTTCATAGCCATGTTTAAGAAAGTCTGATCATAGCAGGTTAAACTGTGCAGTTATCACAATTTTTCAAACCTGCGTCCAGAAAGCATAAAGAAGTTGATCAAAACTGAAAACAGTGCTGTAATGGTTCATTACGCAACGCAAATCAGTGCTGTAATGAACCATTACAGCACTGATAATTTAGTGTGGGAAAGTAGGCCTTTTCCTGTCAGATTTGCGTGAGGTAAAACAGCCTATTAGGGAACGTCCATAAATTACGTCACGCAAAAATCGACCATTTTCAACCCCCCCCCCCTCCCCCCTATGTCACACTTTTTGTATTGGACCTCTGAAATTTTTGTATGGGTCGTCACACTTTGCTGAACCTCCCCTCCCCCCTCAAAGCGTGACATAATTTATGGACGTTCCCTTACGATGAGAAATTGCAAAAAAAAAACCTTGCCGTCGTATACAACGCGAGCGCGGTGCAGGTTTAGTAAATATCAAACAGGCGCGCGTCCTAACAGTTAAAAAGTCTCGGATCGCTTTTCAGTTCTCGACAGCGCCTAAATGGAGCCAAAGAAAGCTGTTGTTCGTGCAGTTAAAAATCGGATTTTTTGACACGCGAAAATCGATTTTTCGCCAAAACCGCGTGTCGGAGGTACGTCGGGCCTAGTGCGCTGGATAGAGGGCCAGATACACAGGGCCGGATCTAAGGGGGCCAGGGCCCCGGGCCCCCACAAAAACTGTTTTTGGTTCAAGTACTACTCAAAAACAAAGAAAAACTGTATTGCTCATCGCATTTGTATCTCCGAGGGGCCTTCACAACCGCTCGGGCCCCGGGCCCCCACAATCCTTAATCCGGACCTGCAGATACAGATTCACTGCCCAGCGCACTATGTCCGACTTTAGGTTTCACGTATGGATTTGAAGAAAACTTGATTGTCACGTGTGGGGTAACTTCGGATTTCATCCGCGACGACAATATCAGGCTTCATCTACAAATTACGTAACGTTCTAGAAAAAGGTGGGAGCTTGAGTGGGAGTACGGCCAAGCGTTGCAGCCCATTTAAGATGTTCATACAAAATAGCGCTTTTTTTGGTTCCATTTAGGCGCAGTCGAGAACTGAAAAGTGATCCGAGACTTGTTAACACGTTTAAAATATAGATTTCAGCGTTACGTAACAAATGATGCTGCCTCGCAGGTCAAAACTAATTACCACAATTCACCCTTGCGATTATTTCAAAAGTAAACATTGTATACTTTTCTTTTACCTGAATTTGATTGACTGTCTACAATTTACCTGTTTGTAATATATCTTCATAGGAACTGCACGACTGCAAGAGCCAGATGGCCGATCTCACGAACAAGTGGTACCAAGCCATTCGAATATCGCCCGATGACCTGGATGAAGAGGACGAAGAGGATGAAGATGTGGTGTCGCTTGCCGCATCGGATCGCTCGACGAACATTCTGGTCGATAGTGGACGATCTGGCCGAGCAGGAGGAAGTGGAGCTAAGCAGAGCAATGCCACGACGGCATCGGCTGGCGGTGGTCCCAGTAGGTCAAAGTCTTGATTGCGACAGCAACTGGAAGACGATAGCTCAATGTACAACACCTCGTTGGACGTTGGGTCGGAAATATTTCTGTGAGCTTTTGGCAGTAGGTAGACCATGAGTATTTATCATATTTATTTGAAAAAAGTCAAGTCGAAAAAAATGATTTCGAGCAATTGTGCTGTGATTGTGGAAGAAATTGTTTGCAGGGCCAAGGAGCCGGGAAGGGTCAACAAAGCTAGTTAACCAAAATGGAAATTTTTAAATATCGAACAACATAAGTGCAATGAATGTCGTTATGTAAATCATGTAGCTATATAAAGTAATGGAAAAAATATACAGACGCTAAAGAGTTTTGCTCTTGCGCAAAGTGATACGAAGCCAACCAAACTAGTCGAATGATCAGATATACTTACGGTGCAATGTTAGGAAGCTACACCCCCCACTAATAAAAAGGTTTTATATTTATCTTCTTCTTACTAACATTAGCTGCAGATCATTCCAGAATTGAACGTAGCTTTTTGCACAAATTTTCACAAAACTATGCTGAAGGTTTTACGTACCAATAGCAAACATCAATGTAGAATATATAAACTGGACAAACAGTAGGTATCTTCATCCACTTGGAAGCTTATGACCTATAATAATCTTTATTGAATTCCCTTCGAGAGTTATGTTTGATCGTTGTTGTAATGTAAATATACTTTAATGTAATATTCGTGTATTCGTTTTATCTTTAACTTTCCGAAATGCCATTACGGATAATCTAGTTCAGGTGTTTTTGCGTCCGTCACGCGAGGCAAAGTGAGAAATTACACATGAGGGAACAACAATCAATACTGATAAAGTACAGACTACAGATTCTAGTTTTCTCAAACTCTGGGGTGGGACTACTACGAAAGGCTGAATTTTAGGCATTTAGTCAGGCTCTCTGTAGAAATAAGGAAGCTTCCATAAAAGACGTAACATTTTTGGCCGATTTTCGACACCTCCCTCCGCACCACGTAGCCTATTTTCCCATACGTAATACATGGTTTGTAACTAAATAGCTCTAAATAGGATACTCCCCTCTCCCCTAAAACGCTACATCGTTAATGGACGGTCCCCAACAGCTTTTCGTTCCAATGTCGAGGTCGTTGATTTTAACCTGTAGGTACTGGACAGTGGACTGCGAATATATCCAATTTCGATTAAATTTATTTTTCTGTATTCAATAACACTATTTTGAAGAAAGAACTTAACATTAACAAATTCAGAGATTTGGATAACCTTACAACTGAGAACAATTTAATTTCATTAATAGAGACGTATATACAACATTTAGAAGTTGCTAGCTACGAGTAGTTTTTTTTTAGGGAAAACGAGTTTTAAGAGTGAAAAAACCCTAGATCTCATGATTCTTAACGCTAAATATCACAGATGTTAAGCGGATTTCCGGACATCGCACTCGCACATGAAGTCCTAAAGGATCTTGCAGCACGTTCGATGCTTGCGTCAGTTGTAGAGCTTGTGAAGATCGTCGGTCGGATTCAGGTTGTAGACCATCTTGAGCAGCTTGTTCTGCTTCACCTGGAGTCGTTTACGGTGCGATTTGGCGCAGTTGCCCCAAACCGCGGACGCATAGATTAGCATTGGCCAGATGATGCACTTGACCACCAACAACTTGTTCTTCACGCGCAGCTTTGATCGGCAATTCAGCAAAGAATAGGAGGGCTTTGGTCAACCGATCCACCTTTCCATCGATGTAGTTAACGTGTTTATCGAACTTGAGCTTCTAGTCAAAAATCACTCCCAAAATCGGTTCGAAAGGAAGGACAGCACGATCTTAAACTAGGTAGAGAAGGAGATTCGAGCGGAAGAGCTTGAAAACCACGGCTTACTGCCAAACCGAGTCGTAGGCTTTTTTGACGTCCAGGAGAACCTTGCCAGTCGAGTTTCCCCTTTGGAACCCCCGCTTCACTTTTTGCGTTATGCGAGCGAGTTGATGCACCGTTGAGTGCCCCGTTTTGAAGCCGAACTGCTCGGGTGGAATGCATTGCTCTGTCTCCAGGTGACGGTTTAAACGGGCGAGGATTATCCTTTCGAGGACTTTGCAGGAGGCTTATCGGTCGGTAGTTACCTGGATTGGTGATATCCTTGTTTGCTTTCGGAATAGCTATCACGTTGGCGTGTTTCCATCCAATTGGGTTTTTAAATTCAGAAAATTCAATGATTTTTATTTTTAAACAAAAGAAAACCTTTTTTTGAGCCACTATGTTTTTTTTCAGATTTTTAGAACTTTATTTTGATATCAAAAATCAATTTCAAAGAGATTTTTTCAAATCACCTTTTGACAGCTGGGCAACTGCTTGACAGCTCCGCCCAGTACAAAATCCGATGAGGGGTGATTCATCAAATCGCTCCCATACAAACTTCAAATCAATTTTAAAATAGGCTCCCGGGCACCAAAATTCATGAAAATTTGGATTTCGGCTCAGTTTAGCCTGCAGATTCAGAATATGGAATTTAAAGAAGCCAATTGGGAAGTAACTCAGGACCAGGCATGCGTTGAAGATTTTGGACTGCGAATATCTACAGATATTTGAACCTCTGATAGAGGAGCATATGAATTATGCACAGATAGGAGTAGGACAAGGACTGCCTTCAGACCTTTTAGTTCACCCAAAAAACGTGTTTCTACGGCCTCGATTCGACGGTAAGGAACGCACCGTTCCAACAGGAGATGGTTTCTGCTTAGTTTCATTTGTTTGTTCAGTCTTAGTCAAGTGGTTTAGCTCATAAGCTAAAAGAGGGATGCTTCATCAGACTGTTAAGACCTTCTGTAATTCTGTAATCTCAACGCATCCTCTGGCACCTTTGCCTATCTGCGCTTTCCCCTCCGCTGAGCGATACGTCTACTAGATGAAACACGACGATGTTACAAACTCTGGACTTAATAAAAAGTGAGTTTCTAATACCGTTGGTCTAGCCGACTAGACCTTCACCTACGGCACAAGTGTCCGATCCTTAGGGGACGGTGTGTGTTTCATTTTGGTAAGACAATAGATTTGTTGCGCACTGCTGTTTCTAGATCAATGGCGTTCTGCAATGCAATTATGATAACAGAGTCTAGTTATGATTACTTTTCAGAGAACCTAGTTATTTACAAGCCAAGCAGTAGTACCGGTACTAGTACCGAGCTTGTATTACTAGAACTAATAGGACTTAGCTCTTCTTACTAGTTTTGAAGCTTTTGTAAACTTAAAGTTGAATTGTCTAGTAGTTATTATCTAATTCCGCTAAAACGCTCGTTAGCCAGCTTGTAATTGTAAAAAGGATTTAATTAGTGAATTGTGACGTAGTTAATTAATGCCGGATTAGAAACAGCAGATGCGGTTCGCCAAGAGGTCATCCACTAATCAGTTATGTAAAACTATGGGACGGACAAGATATGTGAATTCTCGCAATTATTAATTTTACTACCGATGGAAGGAGGATGTGAGAGTTAAGGGGACTAGCTCGATTGTGGATGATCTCTTGCGGCTGTAAAAGAAGGCTGATTAATGTTAGTTAGTTTACCCTTTTCCTTCGCACGACTGGTATGATTATTGATTGAACAAAGATTGCTATTCTTGGTGTAAATTTGAATCAATCTAATTGAAATTAGCTTTAAAGCAGATTAATTGATAGTAGACTCAGTTTCATTGTTCATGGAAGATTCTACCGTTACCGTTCTTAATTTTTGAGAATTCAATTGTTGTTGCTATTTAATTATTTATGTTCACATGCCATTGTGTAATATTAAACTGGCTTGTCTTTAATGAATCAATGTAGCTCCGGAGCAACCGTGGGAAAGAGAGGGTCATTCATTAAAATTTGTTAGGATACTCATGTGACATGGGCGACGGTTGCAGCGTGATGTCCTCAACGGTGGGTTGATGTGATCGTTGGTCATCACTATCAATCATCCATTTATCGGTTTGGCCTCCTCACTCGTTGTCGTCTTCAAGTGTAGTTCGTCTGGTGAAATGTAATAAAAATACAAGGTGGGCCGCTCATATCCTCCGGCCCAGCAGCATTAGTAAACAATTACGTGAAGTTGTATCAAAATTCTACAGAGTTTTGGGGAAGGGGAAGGGGAATAAACATACCGTGGAGGGCCCATATTCTGCGCATCTAAGACTTTTTCAATTTCAATCAGCTGTAACAAATTCCAAATCGAACCGATTTGGCTGAATTTTTGACTGCAAATAGTTATTAGCTTTGTAAATGAGGGAAAAATATAAATCTTATACAAAACACTCAATTTATATGTAAAATCATGGAAATTCTAAAGGGTGTCTCTGTGCCTAATTCTGCGCACCCTTTTTTGGAATGTTCCTAATTCTGCGCACATGGGAAAAACTCTAAAGAGATAACATATTGTAATGAGAACATGATTCACAGATGAAATTCAATTGAATTCTTCATTTTCAACTTTTATACGACATTACGACCATATTGGAACTTTTCATGTCCTCAACATTGATACTACCTACTTTGATTACTAAGCAAAGAAAATTTTAATCATAATACACAAAAGGATTTTGTAGCATTATCGAATACTACTACGTAAAGCTTTTTAGTTATTCGCATATGCACATTTTAGTAAAATTTACTTTCATTTCTAAAGGCAATATAAACTTTTTCGCCATGACAAGATGGCACAATCTTTGTTTGCAAACTGAGACTTCTTTCTTGTCTAACTCCAGGGTTTCCACTGTTTAAGAAAATTCCATGTAAACTCACATCATATATCGCATTTGACGAATGCTTGCATGAATACATAAAATTTCCCCCGAGGTTGATAGCAAATGTTTAAAACAAGTGTTAAGTCCGGTCGAACTATCAGATCAAAAATTCAAAAATCGTAAAATAGCCTTCAAAGTTCATAAACTAAATTGTTGAGCCGTAATTACATTCACCGAATTGCTAGAAACATAGAATATCCTAGTTAAAACTATGGTGGCATTTATATGATGTTTGTTTATTAATTATATGTTTAAAACTTAGTGTTGAAATGTCTGCGCAGAATTAGGACCACCATTTAATACCGGTTCCTAATTCTGCGCACCTAAGAAGAACAAGAAGATTTAAAAAAGAAGAAGAAAACTCAATTGTTTTTTGCCGATTCTGATTCCTCGAAGACAGCAGTACAGGATGCTCATGGCAAAGCAGACATTCTCTTCATTATTTATGTCGCAAAATGCTTCAGTTCATGAAGCAACTTTTTAGCAGTTTCGCTAACGGACACAGATTTCAGGCAATTTACAGTACTTGCAACATCATTTTATTTTTTTACAAAATAATGATCGTTGATTTGAAAAAAAATTCTTCACAAACTTTTTTATTACTATTGAAGCAATGTTCAAAAAATAAATTTGAAGCTAATATTGAACTAGCGTCCGTGATTTTGTGGTATATTGGAGAAAGTGCGCCGAATTAGGGACTGCGCAGAATTAGGGCCGGTCACGGTCTTCTTCCTACACCTAGCAGTTCGGATCTTCTGTTCACACTGTCACTCCCTACCTTCTTTCAGTGTGAAACGTTTCTGGATCTGGAACAGGTGGTATCACTTTACGCTACTCTTCTATCATTAACATAGATAACTACTTTTAAAAATAAAAGTTTTGTCCTACTACCTATTTTATACCTGAAAGATGTTAATTGGTGAAATGTATCGTTCAGCAAGTCTATGTCCATATTGATGATACAACCTTTTATTAATGAGTAATAATGTTGCTTACAGTTGTGAGGCAATATAACATTCAACTCATTGAGTGCAAGTTATGAACCTACAGAAAATTTCTTATTAAGATGCTACCTCTAAAACTACTAAACAAACACATATAGAAACGTGAAATTGTATTGAAAAAAATGATCCTAATCTTAACCCTATCACTGGAACGCGTTTGAAGCAAATTGATATTGCTAATGATTTGGTTGGGCATTAACAGTTTTTTGGTTTCGACAATAGTCACATACTATGCCCTACGACATTGACGATTCTATTGTCTATGGCTCACCTTTTTAGCGCCACCCAGCAGGGACTTGGTCTGGTACCCAATTCAGTATATCCCAGGGTGGCCAGTGAATTTCAGATTTTGATTTCCCGGTTTTCTCCCGGTTTTTTCCCGAAATTTTCAATTTTTTTCCCGGTTTTACTTGTTTGTTTACTTGTGTTGAATAAAATAATCCCTATCGGTTCAGGAGCTGTTCCAGGATAAATTTCAGAACTAACATATGTTTGAATTTTCAATTAAACTCCTGGGTGAACTTCAAGAGATTCTTTTGGGTAAAATTCAGAAATAATCTCTTAAGAATTTTAATTCCTGGTGACATTTTTTTGCAATGCCAATGAAACATAGGTTTCTGTAAAAACTGTACATGTACATTTTTGCAACTGTAAAGTACTTTCACATTTCTTCTCATTTTTAGTTTGAACGTCAAAACATCATTTCCACTAGAATTGATACAGTATGCCTGATACTTGTGTTAAAATTTTGAAGATGTTTCATATCAACTTAATTTAAACAACATGTTCAGATTCAGCCATTTTTGGCACACAGGCTTCTTTGAAAAATATTCAAACTTTTGATGGAAAGCAATTATATTACAGAAATTCTTGCATGAATCGCCCAAGAAACCGTTTTTCTTCGCAGTACGCAGTTGCGAAGGAATGACAATTCAAATTACTGTCACTGTGAAATTTTTATTCCAGGAATTGGTCTAAAACTTTCTTGAGCGATTCCTTTTGAACACGAAACTGGCCTTATTGCTGAATTCCTTTGAGCAATCGTTAATTCCTTTTAACAATTTTACATTTTTTTTCAGAAAGCCTATAGGCATTATTGTTTTGTGTTCGTCTCTCATGTTCCATATAATAACATTATTTGTTTTAGTAACACTTGTCAAAAAAACTGCTTAGAATTACGTTTGGCCAAGTAAAAATACTGATTCTAGGTTTCAGTTTAGTTGTACATAACTGTTGTTAAAATTTAGCCAACGACAACGTCCTATTTACTCCATTTAGTCTGTCTTTCTTCAATTCCTTGTTGCTGTTGTTAAAATACATTTCCCACAATTTCAATTTGATGTAGACAAGTGAAAAGAAACATGTGAGTGCCCTTGTTAGTTTTTGTAGCATTATTGTATTTTGGTGACATCGATACAAGACTAATTCAGAGGAAGATTGCCCTTTACTAAAGTTCACTGAAACTCTTTACATTATTACGTAGGAATTATAAATTATTGTTTCTTCTTGATTTGCTGAAAACTAAGAATAAAAACAGTTATAACTTTTAAAATGACTTAACAGATCGACTTCAGCAACCGATATTATGATTTTAAAATTCTCAACATCTAAATATAACGCAAGTCGTATTTTCAATAAAATATTTCGAAATATTGCAACTTCTTTTAAACCAGCAACAAGCTTGGCATTACAGATTATTTTCATGGATGATAAAAAAGTGATTAATAATTAGAAATAATAGAGCAGTATGGAATTATTCCTGGAAATGCAAAATTTTCCCGGTGGCAATCTGAATTCCCGAATATTTCCCGGTTTTTTCCCGGTGATTCCGAATTCCCGGCTTTTTCCCGGTTCGCTGGCCACCCTGATATCCGCTCCACGTAATGTACCGAACCTCTTTTGATTTGTGATATATTACGCGGAACATTACTCTCTTCATTCTGATAGCGGCTATGTAACCCATTGGATTAAAAACCTCCATCAAACATGAAGCGATTAATCGGAGACTGAATACTCTATACCAAATTTGGCTCAGAGACAGGTAATCAGTAAGGTCATTTTTCTCGTTTGTCAGAGACGATTGATACGTATTAAGACAAACTTTCCACTGCATCTGCCAGCAATAATCGGTGATCGATCAACATTTCGAGTACCCTAATTTACACAAGAATGCCAAGGATCACCGCTCATGCTTTACAATACAGTTGGAAAAACTAGAACAACACCTGGCCACAATGATGCATAAAGCACTAAAGCGGACCGGAAGTGCAGGTGAGCCAGCCCCACCTCATCAGACTGTTAAGACCTTACAGAAAAAAGGATTGAGATATAGAATTAAGACAGATATTGATCCATTTTTTTGGAGACCTAATACTAATTTTCCAAAATCTTTATT
Source organism: Aedes albopictus (assembly GCF_035046485.1). Classification (NCBI taxonomy): domain Eukaryota; kingdom Metazoa; phylum Arthropoda; class Insecta; order Diptera; family Culicidae; genus Aedes; species Aedes albopictus. The sequence goes on from NC_085137.1 coordinate 19,527,728, forward strand.
TATTCATGAAAATACGTTCTATTGTGTATTGGATTACAGGTCTTGAGTGGATGCTGCTTTTGTCCGAAAGTTTGTAGTTTTTTTTGTGTGATTCGTCTTGCTCTATGGCCTGGTAGATATTTTATACTTCAAACGAGCTTTTCTTAAATGCTACCATCAATTACAAGTTCAAGTCAATCAATATCAGTAAATAAAAACCTTACTACGGACATACATTACTTCCGGTCATATCAGTTTGTTTTGTTGGCGCGTACTTAAAAACGAAGATCCTAAACTTATAAATCCATCAAGGAAAACGCGTTAAACCCCGCTTTTTGCATCACGTATGAAGCGGAAGGAGAAGAGCAGGAAAATAAAGGTAGAAGCAAAGGGCGAAGATTTACTCCACCGAGTCCGATGATTGCCAGATCAGACGTTCCTCGTAGAAATCTATGACCAGCTGCGGACAGTGCTTGCGTGCTTCCTTGGACGAAACGAGCTGGGCCTTGTCCTTGTCCTTCCACTGGATCAAGAACAGAAGCTCGTTATTTGCTTCGGTGGCTCCGAGGATCTTTTCCGGCACGTAGCCCCGCTCAAACCCGTTCATGCCATCATCACTGGCCGCGGCATCGTTGTCAGCCGCTGACTTTGATTTGCTGGATTTTGTTGATGCGGCGTCGTCCTTATCATCATCCGACGCTTCTTCCCCATCCGAATCGGCCTTCCGCTTGGTACTGCTGGTGGATGATGGTTTGCTGGGTTTCTTCTTCTCTTTCTCCTTTTCTTTTTCCTTTGAGGCGTTTTCCTTCCTGGCTGCAGCACGGGCGTCCTCGAATGCCTTGATCAGTTCGGGGCATTCCAGATTCTCCCTAGGCTCCCAGGTATTGGCCGAGGAATCGTATCCCTTCCACTTCAGGAAATACTCAACCTTGCCCTTCCGTTCCCGCCGATCGACAACCTTCTCCACGACATACTCCTCCTCCTCACTGGACTCGCTATCAGACTGTTTGTTATCCTTAGCCTTACCCATTTTTATCTAGAATCAAGTTTCACTCAAAAATGATTTTCTCGGAAAAATGCCCTTCTCCCCTTACCTTCAAAGCGTCTTTGAAATGTTCAGGATAAAATCGATGGTGGCGCTAGTGGCACGCAAAACCAGACGAGCAAAGCGCAGTCTGGAGATGTAAGAGAAAAAAAAAAAAAAAGCATAAAAAGAAAAATGCCGTCATGTTTGCCGCTCAGTTTTCCCAAGCAAATTTTCCTACTTACCACACGACTATCCTAGCCGAATTTATCACCCAAACGTCGGGAGCGTCTTCCGGTAAGCGGGAAGCAAGTTTTTGTGCGGAATCGGAATGAAATTGGTGCGAAAATTTCCACCCAAACACCGTCCAACAATGGAACCTCGTTCGGCACGGCAAACAAAAATGCGCGATGGCTTCCTCTTTTGGTCGGTCGCGTTTGGATCTCGAACTCGGCGCGGCGGCGGCGGCGGCAGTCTCGCAAAACTTCTGACAGCTGTGCCCTATCGGCGGATCGGCAAAATGACATGTTTTATACCAGTTATTTTGGGCTAGTCCACAAGATCAATAGAAAAAGGCAGAGAAAATAGGTACACTGAACTACAAATCAACCCAAATTTAAGTTGTTTTGACGCAATCCCGGTCTTCCGTGGAATAACTCAAATTTGCGTTAAACAGCGAAAGTGGTGAGTGAGTAGTTCTCGTTTGAGAGCGGCAAAAAAATTAACCCACTGGTAAGTTATTTTCACCCAACGGAGGCCTCAAATGACGCAAATTTGGGTTAATTCAAGAAAACCCAAATTTGGCTTCTTCCACGAAAGAGCAGCGGATGCGTCGGTGCTTCTCTCTTTGTTTTCGACAACATTGCGGTGGGGCGAGGGAGAAAACAACCCAACTTTGAGTTAAAACTTTAAGCAGTTTAGCCAAATTTGAGTTTTTAAAACTTATTCTTTGGGTTATAATATTTTTCCGTGAGAGAAGCGAAGAGTGTGAAGCCAAAAAAACCTTATCGAACCGTCAAACTGGTATCCTATGGGAACGTTCAAAAATTACGTCCAACATTTTGGGGGGAGGGGGGGTCTAAGAAAGTGTGACAGTACGTGTATTAGGTATAGGAAAATAGCTTGACAGAGGGGGGAGGGGGGGGTCTAGAAATCCCGAAAAACGATGGACGTAATAAATGAATCTTCCCTATCGAACAAAATCAACAAACCTTGACGATTGCCGCATAATTCATGATAAGTATTGCGATCATTCGAAACATTTTTTTACCAATATTTTTAAATATCAAGGATATTACTGTAAATAACATTGATTCCTTAAATTGACGAAAATTGATCCTTTTTGGTATACAATTTAGATGATTTCTTGTTAATAAATCAACAGCATAAATCATTTTCTAATGCAGTACACGAGAAAGACACTATCCTCGATAGGTGGATTAATCTCTTTTTCGGCAGTTGCCAACATCCGAGTTACGAAATCAAAACAGAAAAAGTGTTGCCGTTCAGACGGCTGTTCACTCTTCGCTTCTCCACCTATTTTCTCTGGAAAAAGGGTGTATGAGCTGGACAGTGGGATGACGAAGGGCCAGAATCAGCATCCCAGTAAATATTTTGATTCAACATGGCGAGCGTCCAAGGGGGCATCCATTGGCTTTTTAAGCGATGTTGAGATAATTCCATATTCTGAATCTGCACGCCAAACTGAGCCGAGATCCAAATTTTTATGAATTTTGGAGCCCGGGAACCTATTTAAAAATCAATTTGAAGTTTGTATGGGACAGGGTATGGGAGCGATTTGTCGAATCACCCCTCGTCGGATTTTGTACTGGGCGGAGCTGTCAAGCAGTTGCCCAGCTGTCTAAAGGTGATTTGAATAAATCTTCTTGAAATTGATTTTAGGTATCAAAACGAAGTTCTAAAAATCTGAAAAAAAATCATAGAGGCTTAGAAAAAGGTGCTCTTTCGTTTAAAAATAAAAAATCATTGAATTTTTCTAAATTTAAAAACCCAATTTAGAATGTCACACTAAAAATGGGAATTTTCAACCCCCTCTCCACCATTCGTACGGGGTTTTCCCTAGGCTTTTCCCATATTTAGGGTCTGTTTCAATTGACGAATCAAAATTAATTTTTACTTAAATTTGACAGTTCGACACTTAAGCCTGGAGCACTAGCATCCGTTCCGTCGAGGTTTGCGTTTTTTTGACAGTTTTCCCATGGGAAATGTGTCAAACTACTGTCACGCACACGCAAACGTATGCATTGCGTGGCCACTTTTAAACTTGACAGCTCTCCTACACGAAAAGAAAATTCCTTGATGTTATACATTTTTGCCATTTAGTTTGCCCGCGCTGATAAAAATATCATAAAAATACAATAATTTTTATTGTTACACCATTTTTTCGAAATATATTCACCATTAAACATATTGTAATTTGCACAGCACACTCACCATCACCCCTATTGCTCTATACCATTCGGCGAATGGTAAATGGCAGTTTTACAATAAAAAATGGCGGTCGTTATGTACACTCAGCCAAATAACCTTAAGTCTTCCATAAGACCCAACTTATGAAACGGCCTTTTAATAACTCATAATGATTCGGATGAATTTCATAAGGTCACTCTATGACGTAAAATCGTCTCACAGCTTGGCTTTTATTCATGTTTAGCAACATGGTATTCTCAAGCGTCGGTAGCCGTGTGGATAAAACACGGGCTCGGCGATCCCGACGTTCTTGGATCGAATCCAGTCTGCATCATTTTAAGATTTTTTTGTTCTTTTCATAAGTCTATCTTATGAAATTTATCATAGCAAATTGTCAATTTTCATAAGGTATTCTTATGTCATTCATAAGAATTAGTTATAGCAAATTTTCATAAGGTATTTCGATGAATTTCGCTAGTTTTTTTCGCTGAGTGTATCTTAACCATAAAAATTGGCGAAAAACAGTATAACGTATTGGGTTTTTATGAGACATTTTTGGGGCATTTTTCAAAAGAAAACAATATATCCTAATGTTTTTTCTTTGTTCTTACAATACAAATTCAATAAATTGAATGACGTCAAATGAATCGTTGTTACAATAAAAATACAATAATATAGCGCATTTAGTTCACCACTGGACTATCGCACTAGTTTTTACAAGTGCGAAAACGCGAAAAAAAGTGCGCGATTGCATCAAATCAACTCGGTGTCTTCAGAGCACTTATTCAGCATAGATTGAAGAAATAGTGCGCCGAAGACATCAACTTGATTTGATGCAATCGTGCACTTTTATTTACGTTTTCGCACTTATGAAGACTGAGTGCGCAGTCCAGTGGTGAACTAAATGCGGTATATTTGTTGTTATTCGTAAGCAGTTTTCGCTTATGAAAACCCATAGAATTTATATTTCCCGTATTAAGGAGCACTAAAGGCCGCCAGAATGATATGCACATTTTATGATAAGAATCAAACACTCTGATGTCTGGTATGTATTGCTTGGCAGCTGTTGATAAGATCTATCATCAATCTTTTCAAATAAATGCCAAATATCACAAGTCAGACCTCAGGTCATATGATCCATACCATATCGTACACAATATGTACATAAGGCCCTATGTAAATGCGGGAGAAAAATGTTACCGAGAAATACGAAAGCAAATGTTCATTTATTGTACGAACTATATGAGCTTGATTTCTATTGTAAAAAATAATATATCTACAGTGCGTTTTATTGTGAACATTAAAACCAGCCATATTAATTAATAATATTTACCATGTAATGAATGGTAATTTTGCATCCGGGGTGACCTTTATAAGATTTTAAAGCCAGGAACAGCGTCCGTTTTGTCAAGATTTGCGTTTTTTGACAGTTTTCCTATGGAAAACCAATTTATAATGCTTGGTGTTGCAAAAACCTCTATAATAAGTCGAGATTTGCTTCGATCGCTTGTTCGATCAGTAAATAAATATCACAGACTCCATCACAGATTATTTTCGATTCGGGCTCGGTGAAAATATTGATGGACAATATTTAAGGATATTGTCAATAATGCTGTTGCGTGCAGTCCTTTTGGGGTCCGCTGCTACTCGTATAAATTTTAGTTCCGCTACTTCCGCTAGTGGCCGCCGAGTGTCGCTCGCGAAGATCAACATTGAAATGTCAAAAGTTGCAGCAATCTTTTATTTTCATTCACGTTTGCAAATATTTCCGAAGGAATTTCACGATTGTAGTGCTTTTTGTGCAAGTTTCACCTCTGTTGGTAACGAAAAAACTTACAGAAGAATCAGATCTCCATGTAAAAACTATCGGACCTCCACGGAACATTGGCCATGGCGAGCAGCGGCAGCAATAACGCGTTGTATTTGCGGCAGCAATTTTCTGCTCTGCTGGGAAACACTTCGTCATCGATTAAGTTTATCTGCATCTCGACGCTGGTCGGTTACGCGCTGTCCTTCTCGGACCGAGCGGTGGACATCCTGAGCGTTACCCCGGGCTACCTGATGCCACCGACGTTCTGGATATGGACCATATTCACCTTCTGCTTCATCGAGCTGCACTTCTGGGAGGTGCTCGTCGATCTGATTACGGTGGGGCTGTGCGGGAAGCTCATTGAACCGTCCTGGGGCCAGATGGAGATGCTGCAGTACTTTGCCATCACTAACATCGGGGTAGCGATTCTGACCAGCTTCTACTATCTGTTTTACTCGATGATAACCAAAGATGCGGAGTTTTTGTTCGATGTGCACATTCACGGATTGGCAGGAATGAATGCAGGTATGTCTCGTTTAGGGTTTTGGATAGCTTTTAGGGGAATGGCTACTGGATTTATCCAAAACTTTTTTAGCTGTCAGTGTGGCTGTGACACAAATCATGCCGGACCATTTGATTGCTCGAACACCATTGGGAAAATTTTCAAACAGGTGAGTACTCCAAAACTCGTAAGTTGTAATAAAGGTTGAATACCTTAGTTGAAGCAATTGAAAATTTAACTCGTTGTTTCGTTTCTTTGACCTTTGACAATTTTAAAACTCACTTATTGCAGGAACGTCCCTCTCACGGTGGTGATCGTGTCGATATTGATGTGGGCCATCGGTCTCCTGGACGGAACGTACCCGGCCATGTTCGCATCGGGACTGTACGTGTCCTGGGTGTATTTGCGTTTTTATCAGCGACACTCCAACGGAACACGGGGAGATAGTGCGGAAAATTTCCGCTTCGCAAGCTTCTTTCCAAATGTGCTGCAGCCATTCGTGAATTTGATAGCCAATCCCGTCTATCTGGCGTGCCTACGGATTGGAATGGTCAAGCGATTGACACCGCAGCAGAGCAGTTCATCGTCTCTACAATCGGTCAGCGTCCAGTCGCTCGTGGGAGTTGATCCCCACGATATGGAGCGACGGAGGTGAGTTTATAATAAATTTTACAAATTAATATTATTTTTGTGCAGCTCTAAAGGAGCCTGGGCATAAAAGTACATATTCCAAGCAAGAAGTTTGATTGAGACAAAAAAGTTGGTATATGGTGCTTGCAGTTCATATTTGAAATAAAACGTGCATAGTGTGCGTGTGCAAGAGAATTTCAACGGAATTCTACTAGGAATCTCTGAAGATATATAGCTATCAACAAATAATCTGCGAAGAAATTTCTGGTGTAATCTGGAGGAAATATTAGGATGAAGTATGGAGCAATTACTATATGTATTCTTGGAGGAAGCTTTCGTAAAACTTCAATATGATTCACTGGAAAATTCTTCGGGAGAATCTTGAAGAATTCTCAACAGGCATTTTTAAATAAACTTCCGCAAGGATTCCTGGATGACTCTTAAAGAATTCTTAAAGACAGACATATTTGGAGTAAGTGATTTCTGAGAGAGGAATCTATGGAGAAATTGCTTGAGAAATCTAGAATAATTTCTGGATGAAATTAGTTCTTGGAAAAATATCCAGAGGAATTTCGAGAAAAATTTCTAAAAAAACTGCTGAAATTCTTGCAGAAAGCTGTAGAACAATCCTGTGGGTATTCTCACAGGGGTTATAGTGGAATTCTCTGAATTATTTCCTAGAAGAATTTCAGGAGGAATCCATGAAAACATTTCTAGAAAGATTTCTGCAGAAATTCCTGGTGTATTCAGGCGTAACTCTTGGTGGCATCTTTGAAGGAAATCTTGGTAGAATCTCTTGAGATATCCAGCAACAATTCCTGAAGAAATCTTTGGAAGGATTCCTGTGAATAGTGGGTGAATGCCTGGTGGAATAACAAGAGGAATCTTATTATTTGTTCTTCATTTTCATTTTTGTGGTAATTAAAAAGTTCAGCATGCTACCTTTACAACATCGCGCTATCTACATACCTAAACCACACTCGACTATTTTCAATCTTTTCAGACAAATTGCGTTAAAGGCTCTCAGTGAGCGGTTGTCCAAAACCACAGATTCTAGTCGTCAAAACATGTTGCCCAAATCGTTTCCTCAGACGGGTGCTTCCGGAAAGCATCACCATCATCATCATCACGGGCACGGTCACGGTCATCATGGAGGGCACCACGGTGGCGGACACCTGCCCTTCCCGATGACAATGGACCGGCCAGCAATCCCTCTTCCGCCTCCACCGAGTAAATCCGCCCTGAAGGCCGCCGACTCGACAAAAGCGACCGGCAGTAGCAGCGCTTCGAATAGCACAACCACCGCAGATTTGATCAATCTGGACCAATCCGGGCCGAGCCAGGGTCCCGGGGCATCGTCGACGAACACTTAAGCAAGACAGGAGACGCAAAATCGGAAACAACCCAAAATGTGGCCAGTGTGAATTTGTTGGTAAATGTGAGCGCGCAGAACCCAGACCCGTGTACTGCGTAATGTAAAATTTTCGAGTGTTATTGGAAAAGATGCTTTAAAATAACTAAACTAACTAGGATATGCGCTCTCCCTGTTTCTGTTCATCTATTTTCTGTAGATTTTACTTGTGATGATTGATAAGCTATAAAATGAAAACACGGAAGTGTAATGATAGGTTTTGCATAAGTAGGACTGTAGATTGCCTCCTATTGAATGCATTACCACCATGTTAGAATCTAAATAAAAATGTACCTACAAACGATGGGCTTGTCTTTTTGTGGCTTTTTTTCCCGTACTGGCGCTGTTCATGAACTACGTAGACTCATTTTTGGTCATTCCCAGTAATCCCAAACGAAAGCTTACGCGCTACAAAAAAAAATGCTATCGCATCGCAAACCATTGCTGAGCGATGTGTTCATGATACATTCTACCGTGACGTTACAACGTTTTGACACCTTTTTTGACAGATTATGAACATTAACTTATAAATGCGTACCGTAAACCTCAAATATTTTTTGTGTATTCGGATTTGTTGGAACGTTTCGGATGAATTTTCGGAGTTCTGTGTAGCACGCTGATTTTGGGGTTAACCGAGTGAGCGAGCTCAAAGCTGTTTTAATATAGTTCATCATTAGTTCAATGTAAATACATAAATAAATTTGTTCGGACTTACATTTGGTCTCCTCGTTTTTAATTCTACGGTTATAATACAGGATGACGGTTTACCTATCTGAATTCACAAATTAAACAGTTTATATTTTTGACTGACTCTGCCTTCTTGTCTAGTACAAAGAATGGTTTGAGGAAAAGAATATCGGAAGTTGCGTCAGCTGCTGTCTGTCAGTGTTTGACAGCTGACCTGTTGGTATGTATCGGTGACAAGCCAAAGGGCTGCGCGCTATTAGGGGACAGTGGCGTAGGGTTGCCCCCAACATCCCCCGACCCGTAATGCAGGTCCATCACGTCCGGTGGTACCAGCGGCGTCATGGTCGCGATTTTTTCCGCAGTCAAGTTCGCAGATTGTGAACAATCCTCGGTACCCACTTTGCGTAATTTATGTTTAGGCCCCTACTGTTAGAGCTGTCAGATCGGTGTAACACGCTAAATATAATGTATTATGCCTCTCAAGAAAAATCAGAATATGGCGGTTATCTACCTCTGGCTTCTGATATTAGCGCGACAGTCACTAATCATAACAGCGTCACCAGATTTAAAAGTATATTATTCCATTATATGGGGTTTGACAGCACGAACACTCATTCCACTGAGCCACTCTTGCCGTTTGTCACAAATACATTCAAAAACATCTGTCACTTCGCGAAACCCACGTGCTTTTGTTTTTGGCGGGAACACTTTTTCTTTTGTTTTGCCTTGCGACTGTCATGCGGCGGTATGCCTTGCGAGCGTACGACCGCCGCATGACTCTAATAAAAGATAAGCGCGACAATACACAAAATGCAATTTACACGGAAAAAAATACACGGTTATGAATATTTATTGGGTACCGGACTGGACACAGAAAATTTAATGGTTTTCTTTGGAACATCGAGGTCTTGAAATTAGTCTATGGTGGTACTGCGTTACCGCTAGCTTCATCATCCGCTGCCTTGACGTCCAGGATAGCAACCTTCGTAACAGGCCGCCGCAGCACTCCTCCACTGGTTTTCACTAAAACTTGTCTGCACCGTCCGTCTCGTCCTGCAATAGCGGAAAGAATCCGCCCACGCAGCCATCCGTTCCGGACCGATGGATCCACGACGACAGCTAGATCTCCGACTTTCGGCTCCTTGATCTCTCCGTACCACTTAGTACGTCCAGCAATAGTCGGGAGGTACTCCCGCACCCAACGATGCCAGAATTGATTCACCAGGTTCGTCGTCAATCGCCAGTTCGTCCTTAAGGACTCTGGATGATCTGGAATAGCCATTGGAGGTTGAGAAACTCCCTGCGAGCTCAGCAGCAAAAAGTGGTTTGGAGTAAGGGCTGCCTGAGATTCTGACTCCAGCGGTACGAACGTCAGTGGTCTGGAATTGACTATTCCTTCCGCTTCGATCATCAACGTGAGAAGAGTCTCGTCATCGGGATTTCTGGTGGTCGAGAGGCTGGAAAAAGCTATCTTGATCGACCTGACAAGCCTCTCCCACGATCCACCCATGTGAGGGGCTGACGGCTGGTTGAACACCCACTTGGTAACTGCGTTGGTGAAGACGGCTGACAGTTCCTGATTCATCTCTCTGATCTGCTGCTGTAACTCGTGGCTGGCACCCAGGAAATTGGTACCGTTATCGCTTCTGATTTCTAGGGGCGCGCCTCGTCGCACGACGAACCGCCGAATCGCCATCTTACAAGCCTCGGTGGACAGGGAATGCACCACTTCCAGGTGTACAGCCCGGATGGTGAGGCACGTAAATAGCGCCACCCACCGTTTGACCAAGGAGCGTCCGATCTTGACCTGAATGGGGCCGAAGTAGTCCAGCCCAACGTAGCTGAAAGGGCGGGTGTACGGACTAAGGCGGGCTTTCGGTAGTGGTGCCTCACGCGGACACAACGGTTTGGCCTTAGAGATCTTACACTGCATACAAGTCTTCGTCAGATTCCGCACCAGTGCACGCAGGCAGGGAACATGGAAGCGCTGTCGTACTTCATTGATAACCGTCTCATTGTTTGCGTGCAAGTAGAGCCGATGGTACCACTCGACGACCAGCTTGGTCAGGCGGTGTCCTTTCGGGAGAATTATTGGGTATTTGGTGTCAAACGGTACGAAAATCGCTCCAACGATTCGGGTATCCATTCGGACTACGCCACACTCGTCGATGAACGGAGACAACTTGTAGATCCGGCTGGTTCGGTTCAGTTTCGGCTTCTGTCCTTCCTTCGCTTTCTGTAGCTCAACCATCTCTTCAGGGAATGCGTGTTGCTGCGCTAGCCGCCACAGTGCGTTCTCAGCTTTGTTGAGTTCCTCGTTGGTGATATGCGAGCTCTGTAATGGCAGCTTCGTCGCCTTCCGCCGGCAGTTGTCTGCGAAGCGATATATGTAGGCAACAGTCCGTTTTAGCCTTTCGAATTTAGAGAAGCGGCTCCATTCGATGACTTCGTAATGCTCCACCGTAAGGTGAACGTTGCACGGCCTGATCTCGACGGTTGTTGCTTCGGGTTCAGTCTGACGTGGCCACAGCTCCTCAGACTTCCACAGGAAATCCGGTCCTCTAAACCAACGGCTGTCGGTTTTCAGATTCGGTCCACTGGCCCACTTCGTGCCATCGTCTGCAACATTGGCCTTCGATGGAACGTATCGCCACTCTACGGCATTGGACTTGGAGAGAATCTCTCCTATTCTGCAGGCAACAAACTGTCGGTAGCGGCGGTGGTCGGAATGGATCCAGGCGAGCACGGTCTTCGAGTCGGTCCAAAACACTCGCTGCGATATCGGCAGGCTATGACTGTTGCAAAGAGTTTTCATAAGCCTGCAGCCTATCAATGCGGCCTGGAGTTCCAACCTCGGGATCGAGAGAGCTTTTATCGGTGCAACTTTTGCTTTTCCTCCGACGAGTGCGCAATGATACTTTCCTTGAATAGTGGCCCTAAAATAGGCGGCGCACGCATAGGCAGTCTCACTGCCATCGACGAAAACGTGGAGCTGCAGATCTTCAATGTCGGACGCTGTCACGCCCGGGAAATAGGCGCGTGGTATTCGCACCTCTTCCAGCTCCTTGAACTTGGCGGTCCATGAACGCCATCGCAGCAGGATCTGCTCATCCACCGTGTCGTCCCATCCAGCTTTCGTACGCCAGATATCCTGGATAATAACGCGACCATGGATGAGGAAGTGGGAAAGAAGCCCCAGCGGATCGAACTGGCTCATCACGCACCGCAGGATGCTTCGCTTGGTCGGAATGACTGTCTCCACGTCGATTTCGCTGGAGAACACGAGTACGTCCTCAATTACCTTCCACTGCATGCCCAGTACACGTTCTATCTGAGAGTTTTCGCTGACGATCTTCATTGAAGCGGTTTCCTCGGTTTCCCCGACCCGTCTGAGAACTGTCGACGAGTTCGAGAGCCAGTTGCGAATGGTGAATCCGCCACGCCGATGTACTAATTTGACCTCTTCTACAACCTGACACGCTTCTTCCTCGCTGTCGAAGCTCTGCAGATAATCGTCGACGTAATGTCGGCGCACAATCGCCTGCGCTGCTCTCGGGTATTCCTCTGCGTGTTCGATTGCGTTCACGTTTTTCACGTATTGCGCCGAGCATGGGGAGCTGGTGGAACCGAATGTCGCTACGTCGATTACGAAAGTCTTTGGAGAATTCCCGGGGTCACCGGGCCAGAGAAAAAACTGACTGTATCGGTCTTCTAGGCGGATCTTCAGTTGATGGAACATTTCCATAATATCTCCCACCACTGCTACTTTTCGCTCCCGAAATCCACAGAGAACATCCGGCAATGGTTGAACCAGATCCGGCCCTTTCAGCAACATGCTGTTCAGGGAAACACCATCCACCGTTGCCGCTGCGTCCCACACGATCCGAATCTTGTTTGGCTTCTTCGGGTTCCGCACTATTCCGACAGGAAGGTACCACAACCGTCTTGGGTCGGCCGTAGTCAGCTCCTCCTCCGTCGCCTCGTGGATGTAGCCCTTCTGCTGATACTGCGCTATCTGACGCTGGACGTTCTCGAATAAGGATGGATCAGCAGCGAAGCGCTTTTCCAAGCAGCGTAACCGTCGTGCAGCCATGGCGTAGTTATCGGGAAACTCTACGTGTTCGTAGCGCCACAGAAGCCCGGTCTCGAATCCGCCTTCGACTCGCCTCGTTGTTTTCTCCAGCAGAGTCCTTGCCCGCTTGTCTTCGTCTGATTCAGGACTTCGATCCATCGAAACGCCTACATTCTCCACCGTGAAGTACTGCTTCACTAGCTCGTGCAGACTGTTATCAGAATCGCAGCCACAAATGTGCAGGTTGCAACTCGCGAAATTTGTCCCGTTTGGCATTGATCCGTAGATAGCCCATCCGAGGCGGGTCTTCGCCGCGATCGGTTCTCCTACGCGACCTTCTCGTATTTGTTGAGTGGCTGTGAGGTGCGTGTTCTTTGCTCCAATGAGTATTCCTGGAGCCGTAGCTTCGAAGTCCGTGACCGGCAGCTTTCGTAGGTGTTCGAACCGGTCGGCGAGCTCGTTGTATCGCAGCGTCTGTACCGGCAATGCCAAGGATTCTACGGTTCTGACATCCTTCAGCGGATACCGTTTGCCTCCTCCTATTCCGGAAATCTCTACTTCCACTTGGCGCGAACCTTCCTCTTCTCGGCTGATATTGCTCGTCCAGGTTAGGCAAAGACGCATTTCCGTTCCTTCAGCCTGCAAAGCGTCCGCTATGCCCTTCTCCAGAAGCGTGACGGACGACCCTTCATCGATAAAAGCTAGTGTTTCGATGCTCTTGCCCTTGCTGAACAGTCGAACCGGCAACATGCGGAACAGCGTGGAGCTCTGGGTGTGATGAGCGTTTACGCCTTCGGTAGGGGTGCTGCGTGGCACCGTCTCGCTCCCTTGTGGTGTCGGCTTGGCCGGGGTCGACGGACTTGCCGAGTAACTGTGTAGAAGCGGATGATGGCGCATTTGACAGCCCTGCACGTCACATCGGGCTGCGGATCGACATGGCTTTCTACCATGCTTCCCGAGGCAGATCCGGCACAGGAAATGGTCTCGAACAGTTTTCCAACGGTCGTCAGGATCCATCTTCTTGAAGACTTTACACTCTTTCACTCGATGATCCGGATCTCCACAGACCAGACAGGTGATCGACGATACTGCCTTCGTAGACTCCACTGTTGGCTTCACGGACATCGCTGCACCGGGTGGTGTAGCGTGAGCGTTGACGAAACCTTTCTGCTTTTCTTCCCTTTTGGGTTTTGATCCTCTCGGGTCCAGGGTGAGTGTGACTTCAGCGGCCGCAGACACCAGATTGGCCATGTATCGGCTGAATACACGAAGGTCAGCCACCGCAAACTGCCGCTTGAATGTTACCCACTCTAACTTGAGATTCGCTGGAAGCTTATCCACGAGCTCCTGGAGTAGAACCGGGTTCGAAAAATGTAGCACTTGTCCCGCTGCCTCCAGATGCTCGCAGAAGTTCTGCACTGCCATCCCAAAGGCCACTACAGTACACAAATTATCGGCTTTCGGTACCGGAACCTCTCGTACCTTCTGAAGCAGTGCGTAGATTATTTGCTCCGGGCGCCCGTACAGCAACTGCAAAGTCTGCATCACTTGCGGCACCGATGTAGGCAGCAGCAAACGGCTGCGAACTGCCTCCAAGGCCCCACCTTTCAGGCACCGCTGGAGCCGGCCGAGATTCTCCACGTTGCTGTAACCACACGCTTCCGTGGAGGTGTTGAAAGCACTGAAGAACATAGGCCACTCTTCCGAATTGCCACTAAACACTGGAAGCTCTTTCGGCATAACGTGTCGCGCCGCGAGTTGACGAGATGTCGGTGCTGAATTATCGATATTCGCGACAGGAATCACTTGGGCACCAAATGGTGCTTGCGAAATATGTGGGTTCGGTTGAGGAAGGCTTGTTGGGAGGGGGAAGGGAGCGTAGGACGTGTGTGCATTTATTGTGCTCATTTGGGGATAAACTGGCCCTACGCTACAATTTGCATACTGCGAATAAGCTACCTGACCTACTGGAGCAAAATTGCTTAAGCTACTTGTTACCTGGTATGGTTGGCTTACGTGCCCGGATTGTCCCGGATAGCTGACAAACTGACCAACTGAGCTGATCGATGGTGGCAGACACTGGGTGGAGCTGGTGAGACCCGTCACTGGATTGATCCAATTTGCTGTGGTGATCGGCGTCGATGATCCCGGACGGTTTGCTCCTCCTCCAGGCTGGAATTCGTGCGTAAAGCTTGTAGTTTGTCCCATCGGATGCACGCTTGCAGGTAGGTGGCTTTGTTGCAGGTTCACTTGGGTTGATATCGCAGTAGAAATCGGCTGTTGAACTGGACCTAATTCGCCCCCGAAAAGCGATGCGACGGCCGGTAATGACGAAGTGGCTTGCGGGGTGGATTTCATCCCTCCAGTGGCGGAATGTTGCAGTCTTGTTCCGGACATCGTAGTCGCAACCGTCTCTGTACTCGCCGGTGCCAAAACTTGCTGGTTCTGGCGGACAGCAACCTGGTCCAATCGATTCATCCAGTCTCCAAGACCACCGATGTTTCCTTCATGCCTGGTTTACATTGTTCAACTGAAACGATCATACCACTTGCTAACTTCTCAAAGATGTTCAATCCAATGGAATGATGTGTTTAGACTGAGCAAATGACTTGAGTGTTCACTTGAATGCTCTTGAATGCATCTCAGTTGAAGCAAGTGTTTACATTGTTCAACTCGTGCGGAGCGTAAGCAAACTGAATTGAATTCATCTCTCTGACAGATGACTTGAATTCAGTTCACATGAATCGCGGGTTTAGACTGGGCAAGTGAGACGATTTCGTTTGACTTGAATGAAAAAGTTCAACATGTTCAACTTTCGTTCAAGTCAAGTGAGTTGCTCATGTGAGATGAACGGTGGTGTTTACACGTTCAATTCGCATTCAATTGGGCATTTTCCATTGACTTGAATCAAGTCACTTGCACTGTCTAAACCAGGCATCACCGCTGGTTGATTCACTCCTTGCATTCACGATGTCGTACCGCGCCTTCCACACCTCCTTTTCCAACTGCAATTTTCGTTGTTCGAGCTGCGCCGCCTGCTGTAGTTCGATCTCCCTAAGCAGGACGGCTTTTCGCTCCTCCAGCAGTTTGAGGTTAAGTCGTGCGAGCCCCCCAATAGCTTCTGTTCCCCGAGAGGAATCGTCGGTCTGTCGGTGCCCGCTGCTGACCTGAGCACTGCAGTCTGCATCGGAGCCGCCAAAAGTGGTTTTCGCGGCACATTCCTGGCACTTCCAGTGGTCCTCTTTCTTGCCGTCGTCGAAGCCCACACATCCAAAGTGGAACCACTTACCGCAGCCTTCGCACTGAACCATATCGTCAATATTGTTGGCCAGATCGCACAACTGGCAGTCGAAGCGGTCGGTCTCCGGCATCCTGAATCCCCGTTCCGACGTGGTTCGCAACAAATCTTTGAGTTTTGTGTTGGAACGTTTCGGATGAATTTTCGGAGTTCTGTGTAGCACGCTGATTTTGGGGTTAACCGAGTGAGCGAGCTCAAAGCTGTTTTAATATAGTTCATCATTAGTTCAATGTAAATACATAAATAAATTTGTTCGGACTTACATTTGGTCTCCTCGTTTTTAATTCTACGGTTATAATACAGGATGACGGTTTACCTATCTGAATTCACAAATTAAACAGTTTATATTTTTGACTGACTCTGCCTTCTTGTCTAGTACAAAGAATGGTTTGAGGAAAAGAATATCGGAAGTTGCGTCAGCTGCTGTCTGTCAGTGTTTGACAGCTGACCTGTTGGTATGTATCGGTGACAAGCCAAAGGGCTGCGCGCTATTAGGGGACAGTGGCGTAGGGTTGCCCCCAACAGGATTCCTTGTAAAATTCCCAGTAAATATGATCTGTTGAACATTTAGTTTTCATTGAAAAAGTGTTCAAAATGGTAATTAGTAGCGTGGCGTTACAACGTTGTAACGTCACGTTACTATTCCTATTTTAAGCATTTACTGGAAATTTTACAAGGAATCCGAATATGCAAAAATATGAAGGGTTTACGGTACGCATTTATGAGTTATAGTTCATAATCTGTCCAAAAAGGCGTCAAAACGTTGTAATGTCACGGTGGAATGTGTCTTATATGTCTGTGGATCACGCTCGTACGACACGAACGCAAACGAGTGCATCGCATCTTTTGAAAGCGCAATGCTCTTGAGTTTTAAAGGTTCGCGGCCGATATTTCTGTGATGGAATCAAATGTTGGTAAACTTTTTCGATGATATGAATTATTGGTATGGTACCATGCGAGCACCACATTATAGACAGCTCGATATTCTGAACAGTCCGGCCAATCCAAAAAAGATTTTTCTCTTATGAAGCAATAAATATATTGAATCGAGAGTTGAGGTGTTATTATCGAGCCCTTCTATAATCCAATCGTTACAAAGCGTATCGTTTTTGACTCAACTGCGAACGTAGTGGATGTGTTTGTTCATATTAGTCCTGTTCAACGACGTAGGTTGAACTTGCTCGAAGCTGCTGCATCCTACTCTTACCCATTTGTCAACAAACGGGAAAGAGCAGGATGGAGCAAGTTCGAGCAAGTTCAACCTACAATTTACAATTTAACAATCTTCTTCCTTAATAATATACCTCTGCCATCTCTCCAACAATTGTACCTACCAACAATACTGCCGCCGTTCACGTAGGGTTCGTTCAAATATTACGTAACGCTCAAGGGGGAGGGAGGGGGTCTAGCGCTGTGTTACGCTTCATACAAAATTTCAAAATTTTCCATACAAAAGTTGTTACGTGGGGGAGGGAGGGGGTCTAAAATGATTAAATTTTGCGTTACGTAATATTTGAATGAACCCGTACCTGAATGTTCGACGCTATCCGAGCGTTCAACGCTACTTAACTTCCAACAGATGGGAGGAAAGTCTTCCATATTAAATAGAGTTTCGCATTGTGCTGATGGAGGCTGATTGGTTGTTGGGATGCCAGACTCAATACACCTTCTGCCGGGATGTGCTGGTTGACCGCAATGACGACATGATTTAGGTTGTTTGTCATATGTTATTATCGTTTTCGTGCTGGTCGATAGTGATGAAAGAAGGGATTTCACGGAGAAAATTCATCCGTAGCACCCGCACTCCATTCGAATTCGATATCCCGGGGAAATAATGCTTCCACGTCTCACTCCTGATGGAAATAAGGGAACGTCCATAAATTATGTCACGCTTTTAGGGGGGAGGGGGGGTTCAGTAAAGTGTGACAATCCATACAAAATTTTCAGAGCTCCCATACAAAAAGTGTGACATAGGGGGGAGGGGGGGGGGGGGGGTTGAAAATGGTCAATTTTTGCGTGACGTAATTTATGGACGCTCCCTAACATCTCCAAACTTAGGTCGTGTACCCGAACCGTCACAGCGTCGCAATCCACATACACAGTAATACGAAATTCTTTGTCCGCAAAAACCTTTTTTCGCTTCCAGTTGTGTTGGGTTTGGTAGCATAAGGTTGAAGAAGTCGTAATGAATATGAGTCAATGACGATGACTGCCTGCTTCTTACTGATCTTCTTCTCTACCGAACAGTAATTTACACTTTTTATATAATTAATGTGGACTTACCTTGACCCGCGTATATTCAAAGGGTGGCAGGATAAATTATCTCAATATTTCCTATAAAATTCCTACTCAAATAGCTCAAAAATCGCCTAAATCTGGTAAAAAGTGAAATGTATTTTTGAACACTATTTGCACCACTACAATCATGCTGCTTATTTCTGTTACGCACACACTGTCAAAAAATCTACGCCACCAACTTACTTGAAAAGTTTAAAGAAAATTACACTGTTTTATGGACTTATTTCTCCTTCAAAAAGGATTCAGTGCACTCACAATTGATTTTCCTTCATCGCAACACTCACTTTTCCCCCCTCAAGCACTTACAAATCGCAAAAACTGCTTTCAAAGCATCGCGACTATGAATAAAATTATGACACTGTATTGTCAACTCAAATAAACAGCGCAACTGTAAAAGTTGTAAAATATTACTGCGCACCAAGCAAGCGCATCAAAAGTTCTACTATATAGTCGTATGAATTTCAACTTCGTGTTGCACAACAATACGATTCAGACGTCGGGTGGCACACTCACTTTGCCAGCACAGGCACACCCCTAAAAGCATACGCACTACAACTGCCCCAGAAAACCATCATCGAAACTCAGTTGCCAGCTCCATTTATTGTTATTATCCATCTGTTTCATCAGAAATTGGGATATATCATTATCGAAATTATGCAAATGCAAATGCAACGTTTAGTTAAATATTTTATCATGTTGCATTTGCTGTTTAAAAATAATATTTGCCTTTATCTGTATAAAAATAGTGTTTGTTGATGTGCAACGATTTGTCATTTTTACCCTGCATTGGCAACATTTCTCGTCAGCTGATATCTTCACCCCATGCCCTTTTTCTCACAGAATCTTGTAAACAAACCATGCATAGCCTAAGCGTGACTTGCTTAAACATTGCTAGTGGAGTTTGAAATTTAACATGGGGAAGATGCGGGAAGTTATCTTTGCGGGAAGTTATCTTTAAGAACGCGTGAATCTTCTGACTCTCGCGCAGTTGGACATCACAGCCAGCACAACGCTACCACACTGAGTACAAAAAGCAACATTTTTTCAACAAGTTGAACAAAATACAACAGCGCGGTCGCGCGACGGCTATTATTACATTTGATTGGCAAATAACGCTTACATTTAACAAATCAAATTGTAGTTGGTTATATTGGAGATTGTATTCAAATCCCATAACTCTGGCTGAGGTGGGTGGGTGGTTGTGCTACAGCTCGTCTCAAACAAATTCTCCCCATGCATACATGGTTAGGAAGCGGTAGGTGAGTATAAGAAAAGCCTTTTTCGACTTATTTGAAATGTATGAATAAGCCCTTGCAACCAAATTCTTATCTGCTCGACATTCGGTTGTCCGCTCGGTTCAAAAAGCGTAGACTTCGTGGCCGTGCGGCTCGCTTCCCATTGCAATCGGAGAAAACTTTTCGTAGAAAGAAAGGAACATTCTTCATTGCGCCACTCGGTGTCGTATATGCCGAACTTTCAGCTATGAAAGATATTTTGATTGAAGTTAAATAACCCTTCAGGACGAGCGTTGTTGTAAAAGGAACAACACTACAAAAAACCCGAATCGCCACATACAGCGTGAGCGCGGTGCTGTTTAAGGCTCAAAGTGGCGATCGTCCTGGAAGGTTAAATACGAAACCAAATTGATCATTTGTACAGTTTATCATCTGTTTGTTATTGACATATACAATTTCGCACTTATTACAAGACCATTGCACTGAAAATCCGTACTTCGAATCTATTTGAAAATGTCCAAATCGCAATACTCTTCATAGCTCTTCATGAATCAAAAAGTATCAATTAATAAAGCACGTGTTTTTGTGGCACACACACTGTCGTACGATTTGATGATTGATTTACAAAACAAGAACAGGAACAAGAAGAAGATGTCCAAAATAAGCTGACGAATCCTTCAACCATAAGGCGATCTCATACGATTTCATCTCGATGAAAACACAGTTGCGAGGGTGATGCAACTGAATGCTCAAGTAAGGGTTTAGGCACAGACAAACAGACGTAACACTCTTATCATTCCCATCGTACACCGATTTAACGGTCTTTTTCAAAATTTGATAGTTGGCTAACTGCCCAACCGTGGCGCTCGCATCGTTTTTGTTCGAGTTTGACGTTTGCTCACTACCGCCACCTAGTTGGTGGTCGGCCAAACATAGTCCTTTTAGCATTGGGCGAATATGTTTCCGTGACTATGATTTGAATCGAAAAATGTTCGAAGTGTCTGTTTGTCTGTGGTTTAGGATTAGCCAGGAGAATGTAAAGCGAGTCGACAGTACTACATACAACGTATATTCTAGTGAACAGTGGCAGAAGACACAGAGTATAAAAGAGGGTACATACTTGGCCTCACTGGTGACCGCCGACAACGACACCAGGGCCCTGTAGCATAATCGGGCTAATAATATTAGCTACAAGTTACAAGCTACAAGTACTAATATTATAAGTGCTAATAATTTGTGTTGCATAAAGGCTCCATTTTCCACTAATATTGTTAGCACTTGTATTGTCGCGCTTATCTTTTATTAGAGTCCTGCGGCGGTCGTACGCTCGCAAGGCATACCGCCGCATGACAGTCGCAAGGCAAAATAAAAGAAAAAGTGATCCCGCCAAAAACAAAAACACGTGGGTTTCGCGAAGTGACAGATGTTTTTAAATGTATTTGTGACGAACGGCAAGAGTAGCTCAGTGGAATGAGTGTTCTTGCTGTCAAACCCCATATAGTGGAATTATATACTTTTAAATCTGGTGACGCTGTTATGATTAGTGACTGTCGCGCTAATATCAGAAGCCAGAGGCAGATAATCGCCATATTCTGATTTTTCCATGAAAATACAAGTTGTTCTGGTTCATTTACCTGTCAAAATTCATCCGACAGTTCACTAATAATTTGAAATGGTAGTTGTTGTTTGTTTATTTTCTGCATTTTCCGAGTAACATCGTGAAAAAAATGAAAAAAAAACTAACAGAGTTTTCGTTAAAAAATAACCTCATTGATTCCGAAATTTTGCATTCTCTGTACGATACATGAAGAAAAGCATATGTGCTGCTTGGATCATTTTCGGCCGCTCTAACAAAATATTTTTTTTACAAAGTGTGGAACAATTCCAATTATCAAAATTAAGTGACACATTTTAAAAATTTTACTATTATTGTTTATCAAGAATTTTTTTATTATGGTATTTTCATAGACAAATGGACGACCAAAGCGTCAACGACAATAAACATGCAAATTACGAATATACACACACAAACAACAATAATTAATTATTAGTGAATATGCTGCAAGTACATAGATTTTTAGTAAAATGTCCCAAAGATTCAATAGTACTGGTTGAAAAACAATGGATATAGATTTAGCAACAGGTCGTATGCTTCTTGTTAAAATCCGAAGTTATCTGGGATGCAAAATTGAGCTTTTACCTACTCTTATGTATATGTCACAACTCGATTCGGGTTAGTGTATATTAATTGTAGCTCTTAATCATCTTGATGATGCGCAATACAAACAATTAATTCAAATTTATTTCGCATCTGCAACTTTACGTGTGTATTGTCGCGCTTTCGATTTAGTGCAGTGACCATAATACATAACTTTACCAAGGACCACCAATCAAAGATGGGTATTGTAGAAACTTTGGAGAATCCTCAGCAGAAATGGTATTTTGTATACAAAATGACGTGCACATCAACGCAATTATTTCTTCAATGCGATTGCTAAACTTAATCGCAGAAAACTGAAATTAAAATTGACATGTTGGATAAATAATATCTTTTGAGTTCATCAAAATGGTAAATCGATATATTCAAAACTAAATATGACTTCTGCAATACTTTAAATAAACTTGTAAATTATTTTACAAGACCTTTGAGACTTATAATCAAAAGTACAAGTCATAGCTAATATTTTATACTTGTAGTTTGTTTATGCAACATACACTTGTAAATTCTACTAATAATATTAGTCCAGCCGACTTGTAAAATTAGTAACTTGTACTTGTAGAATTTTTATGCAACAGGAAATTACAAGTTACAAGCTACAAGACTAATATTATTAGTAAGTTTTCATTATGCTTCAGGCCCCACCAGAGAAATTCAGGCGCATTGTGGCAGGAAATCGTGCTTACTTTGGACTCCTCAGAACCCTACGATCGAATAAAGTTCGCCGTAACACGAAGTTAACTATCTACAAAACGCTGATTAGACCGGTAGTCCTCTATGGGCACGAAACATGGACCCAACTTGCAGTCGGCATCTCAGAATCATCGCTACCACCTCTGCTACCGTTTGTGTTAGTGAGATGGGAGAAACGTCAGACTTCCGCCAGCTGATTGGTTGGCGACGACTCTGGCGTTGGTTTCACCCGCGACGGATTCATATCGTCGCGTTCGATAGGGTTCAGAGCCGACAATAATCCATTCAGTCAATAATGCTAGTATCACAGGCAAACAGACGTAACACTCTGGTACTTACCACCGTATACCGATTTACTGGTCTGTTCAAACATTTGATAGTTGGCCAACTGCCCACCCGTGGCAGTTTGATATGATTCGGTTCGAGTTCGACGTTTGCCCACTACCGCCACCTAGTTGATGGTTGGCCAAACTCAGTCCTTTTAGCATTGGGCGAATATGTTTTCGTGACTATGATTTGAATCGTGAAATGTTAGAAGTTTTACGTCTGTTTGTCTGTGCTAGTATTATACATTTATACTTCAGAGGCATTAGGATTCGTCTTTATTCCTACACAGAACTATTTATTTTCGGCTTTATCAACCCCATTTTCAAGTTTGACTAACCGAAAATCTCCTACTCAATTTTCTCACGACATTTTATGCAATAATTTGACTATTACCAAAAATATTTCGGTGCCGTTTTTTTTTTTCAAAACAACAACTCTAGCTAACATTTGAGTGTTAACAATACATCATCTTCTTCTTCTTCTGTATGGTTCTACGTTCCCACTGGAACTTGGCCTGCCTCTCTCCATCTTAGTGTTCTTTGAGCACTTCCACAGTTATTAATTGGAGGGCTTCCTTTGCCAGCCATTGCATGAATTTGTATATTGTGAGGCAAGCACAACGATACACTATGCCCAGGGAGTCGAGAAAAAATTCCCGACCGGAACGGGAATCGAACCCGCCGTCTCTGAATTTGTGTGGAGCGTAGACTTTGGTCAGACCCCCCCCTCCCCCCAAAAAGTCTACGTGGTTTATGAACGGCCTCACATGTTTTCCTTAAATAAAATATTTTATTCATTCAATTATGCTACCTGTGCTGCCCCCACTCGCAAAATAGTCCCATTTGACTTTTCATCACTTTTGAGTTAACGTTATGAATAGTCATCATTTTTTATGTACTTCCAAAAACAATAATAAAAATTACGAATTTTCATGTCAATGTGTGAAAAATATACCAAGTTATGAGCGTCCCATATCAAAAGTACCCGCATAACAGTCCCATCATGGATTTTTGTGTTCCGTAACACAAAACTGAACAACTTTGTAGTGACTGTAATATTTTTTACAGTTATATATTCATATGCAAAGCAATCTGTGAAAGTTTCGAGATGATCGAAACATTTTTAAAATTTTGGCGATTTTTCAATGTTTTATATGGAAACAAGTTTTCAAACTTCAAATGCCGTTTTCTCAGTTCATACTTTTTGCAAATGGGACTGTTATGCGAGTGGGGGCAGTGTGGTACTTATCCAGTTGACGTCTTGACTAATAATGATAATTCCAAGAGCTCGGTCTACTCATTGATGTGCTAAACCCGATTCTTTTTTGCACGGGTCGTTACTTTTCTATAACTCAGTCAATTTTGAACCGATTCTCATGAAATTTTGTGCAATGATAGTACTAATCGTGCCTACATGTGTACAAAATTTCATGAGAAACGGTTGAAAATTGACTGAGTTATAGCAAAAACCAGACCCGTGCAAAAAAAGAATCGGGTGTATTAAGTTTAGCAGACATTGGCGTTAATTAGAAACGTGAAGCCTCAACTATTGATACTTTTGTGTTTTTAGCAGTTTTTATATTAGAAATATCTTTCCAAGATATAGCAACGTAGTCACCAATAGAATCACACGGATATCCGATAGATATGACTTGAAGAAGCGCTGGTGATAGTTTGGAGCGTTGAAAACATAGTTTGAACTTACTTGGAAGAAACTTTGCATTCGAAACCGACCATCGTCCGTTAACCGCAATCTTTAAACCGATGTAACTTCCTTTCAGTCGCATTGAGAGATGGGTGCTTAGACTACAACCGTTCGAATTTAGCATTGAATATACATAGAGTAAGGTGGGGCAAAAGTTCGACCCTAGTTGAAAATCCATTTTTTTCAAAAAATCGAACCAAATAAAAATAAATGAATATCGTGTGGTGATTCTACCATCCATGAGCTAAAATTTTGCTGAACAAAGTTACGCCAAATGTCTTTTCAATTTTGAGTTACAACACCTTTTGTATGTGTGCGTCTTATTCGAACTCTTACCCCACCACTGGGGCAAAAGTTCGAATTTAGTGTTTGTGGAATTTCGCTAACCGTAGCACACTATTTTGACACCTTGGTATTTAATCGAAATACCTAAAACCAATTAATATTTGATGTTGGAACTGGAATACACTTTAAAGTTCGATCTGGATTTTACCCAAATCAGGGTTAAATTTACTACACCAAAAATTAGTAGTTTTCCGCCAAATTCAGATAAAACAAAAAAAAATCAACTTTGCTCGCATTTTCCCACTAATTCCATCATTTTTAGAGATAATATGTACATTTTACCAAATTTTAGGTTTTTACCTGAAGTTACCACATGACTCGAACTTTTGCCCCACTATGTGTAAAATATGATTTCCAAATCTTTTTTGCAAAAAGTTATACATGCTAAAGCATATTCAGAATAAACCTAGTTACGCCCCAAAATAAAATACCGAGTTCGATTTCATTACAATTCCAATCCATGCGTTGGAAGGATCATCGCAAATTACATTTTTTTTTTATCAAAAATCAACATTTTGTCAAAACTTTTCGAAACATTGATCGATATTCATAATTTTTGGAGTGAAAGACTCTTTTTTGAAAAGGTTTTGAACAACCTTGACACCCGGAAGAAATAATTTGAACTGCGCTCAAAAACTTCAAAAGAAACTCTTGCCCCACTCGAACTTTTGCCCCACTTTACTCTATGCCCGGAAAGCAAAACTTAGCAGATCTATCTCGTCTCGAGAATCGTCTTACTCAACGGAGAACTCCGTTCTTGACGAAGTCTACCTTTGAGGCAAACTTGGAAATCTTGTCGCCTAACTTAACGGACAGAAGCCGTTCCTAAGACATTTCAGGGCTGAACTTGGTAATGATGTTGCCAAACTCTACGGATTTAAACCGTTCTTGAGGCAGTCCACCTTTGAGGTGAACTTCATTGTTTTTTTTGCCTAACACAAAGGATTGAATCCGTTACTGAGGCAGTCCCTTGCAAAGAAACTTGTTTTTTTTTGTCCGATTCAGGAAACCGAAGTTCGTTGCCTAGGTAACAACTTGTTTGACTTGATTTTTTTCTCGCAACATGTCCATAAAAAGCAGGGCAGAGCAGGAAAATACAATAAAAAACCAATAAAAAAGTTTTATCATCAAAACTTCTGTATGGGTTTCTTGACACTTTTTGAAAATGTTTGGGCCTTGGCTAAACGAATGTATATCACTGTATTAAACAACAGACTAGGGGGATTCACTTAACAGCGTAAACTGATTAAACTGATTAAAAGTCGCGATCACCAAGGCAATCTTTGATTATTTCACTCGCAAAATCATGAAACATTTCAAATAATCAGAAAATCATGGCTTACGCAGCAATTTAATCTGTTTAGTGAGTACCCCTACTATTTTCTTTCTTTCTATAGAAATAAATTTAGAAGTTTCTAACATTCAACAGCTCATTTTATTCATTGTTTGTTTCTTTCTCATGAAACAAACTAGTTATTTTTTCTTGGCAAAAAATAGTACATAATGTGTACATAAAAGAAATAACCGAAATAACTTCACTATTACTGTAAAAAATGATTAGTACTGTCTTAATACGTACCTGTGCAATGAAGTTACCATAAATAAAACAAATTGTAACAGATATGACAGAAAAAAAATAGAACTCCATATATGTATAAAGCCCAAATTCCCATTGTTTCATTCGGGATGAACGCTTACGTTATGTAGTACATGGGGAGAACCAAGCGACCAACAAAAGCTCTGCATATCAGCGTGGGATGCGTAGATAATTGTGAATGTTATAGATGATTGAATCACTTTAAGGCAACCATTAACTGCCAACGGATGCATTTCTACACAATTTTAAGAATGTTCTGTCAGAAAATGCTATCTTATGTGAAAATTCCAGAATTACTTTAAAGACTACAGAGCAACCTACTGCCGTCGGACGCATAAATGTCACATGTTACATTTCAACACTTTTGAGGTTTTTATGTAAAAAGTCATATTTTGGTTCGTATTTTTGAAATATTTTGTTAACATATGAATTTATATATATTTCGATTGTTGAATTGCGTTGAAGTCAATCATATGCGACAATATCAAAAGATTATATTGAAACTTAAAATGTGGTTTTGTCGTGTTTTTCTATTGTAACATGTGACATTTATGCGTCCTAGTACACGCTAGTACTGAAAGTTTAGCTCATAAATTTACCACATAGAAACAGACGCACTTAGAACAAATTTCATTAAAAACATCGTCACGCAAACGTAATCGCCCAATGCTAAACGTACTGTGCTTGGCCGGGCCACCACTAGATGGCGGTAGTGAGCAAACGTCAAACAGGAACAAAAAACGATACCAGCGCCGCGAGTGGCCAATCGACCTACTACTGAATATTTGAACCAACCGTTAAAAAGGTGATCGATGGGAGACGATGAGAGTGTGACGTCTGTTTCTCTGTGAATTTACTGTCTTATCAAAATTGCTGGTAACCCCCAATTTTATTTACCTACCATTTGTGATTCTGTCTTGTGTAGAAAACACAATAACAAATTTAGGCCCAAGAAATCGAGATGAATTTCCACCAGAAAAGTTCGTCGATCGGATCGGAAATCAAACCGGGCGTCTCTGGAATGACGTTCCAACTAAAGTCTTACATCTAGAAACAGCATTTTTTTAAATATTTTTTTAAAATTATGGCAGAGGGCGTATTTTTCTTCCCAAAGAAGTGTTTGATTTAATGTTTTGAGAATGAAAATAGATACATAAATGAAATAATAAGTAGAATTAAGAAATGAATATACAAAAACGTAATTATTAAAATATATTT
Source organism: Aedes albopictus (assembly GCF_035046485.1). Lineage (NCBI taxonomy): Eukaryota > Metazoa > Arthropoda > Insecta > Diptera > Culicidae > Aedes > Aedes albopictus. The sequence goes on from NC_085137.1 coordinate 19,555,206, forward strand.
GTAAGTATTTTAAATATACAACAAACTTCAACAATGTTAGGCTTAAGCTCGAATCATCTAATTTTCTCATGATCTCAAAATACGTACGATAAAGTTTCTCTTGTTAATGAGTTAGCTGTCAGAAATACATTCAATTTGTATCATTTTTGTTCTGTTTCGGAAGCCTTCGTCGAGTGTGGCACAATCTTTGATGCTAGAGCTCTTGGAAGTCATTCGTACCATCAACGGTATCTTTCTAATCCTAACGCTGAGGGATGAAAAACCACACTGTATTTCTAACACTCTCTAGTGGATGGGGGTGATGTCAATATGGTGTCCAACGGTTCTGCAACCGATCTCCGATCTTCATATCAAAACGACATCTACGAACATGTGATGATGATGAAGGTGTGTGATTTCGTAAATTTCATTCGTCTTGTTCACTACAATCCCCTTGGGGGAAAAATGGCCTTCTGATGGCGGTTTTTGGCAGCACGTGGCCGAAGTGACTTCGTCGGCATGATGATGTGTTCGCTCTTTTTCTAGTCTAATCTACTTAAATAGTTGACGGTGGATCATGAGTACCATTTGTTTTCAAACGTATTATATCTTTACACCAAGGGATGGTCTACTTTTTTTTTTGAGATTTTTTCCTACACGATGGATTGATTTGGTCCAACATCCATAAGTTACATGCGGGGTGGGGAATCGATCTGATCCGGGAAGGAAGCAAAACTGCAGCCGGTCGGAAGATGGAGAGGGATTTATTCCTTTTCGTTATTATCTTGCCGGAGTTCGACTAGTTCATGGGGCTCGGCATCATGCTGAAAAATATAGAACGAGATAAAAATAGTTGTCAAAATGTTGTTTTGCATAGAGCATTTCTAGCCCAAAACACGAAAAAACAAACGTGGGACCGCGCATAACCTACGAACGGAGGGTCCGATTTGGGTCGTCTTTGTTTTGTTCTTATTAGTTTTCACCCAAGGAAGGTTTATGACGAGGCAAAAAACATGGACAAATTAAGTTTTTGAAAATCGATTCTTCATACATTTTGAACGGGGATTTGGACTTGGCTAAAGACTTGAAACGTCAAAAAACGCAGTAGGCAAGACAAAGTTTGCCGGGGTCAGCTAGTTTGAATTGAAAAAGGTCGCGTCTACGCGATTCGTGCGTTGAGCTGAAAATGCTCTATAGCCTTATTGGGTTATGCATAACTAGATTGACTAAACTTTCATTATTTGGTTACCGGGAATAGGCTGCTAAATAGCGTTATTGTTTTGAAGGGCATTTTTTTTTATTATCGTACAAATTGGTACCAAGGTTCTCAGAATTCAATAAAAAAAATTTCACAGGTAAGGATCATATAGGGTATTGGTTCCCTTATTAAGCATGTGGCTCCCATTTTCATCTTACAAAAAAACAAACGATTGAAGCTCTGTTTGATTTGTTTCCTATTTTTGTAATTTTTGTTAGAAGTGAGCATCCATGAAAACAAAAAGAACGGAATCAATCGGTGCCGTAACCGCTTGTTTTCGAATAGGATGAATATGGTGAGCGTGAGATTACTGATGGCACACATACCCAATATATGTACAAAAACAAAATTGAAAAAATCAGGGTCGCCTAATTTTCCGGAAAACTCCAGTGGAAAACCAACATTTTCCGCAGACACCACCTACTTTGAAAAATCTTAAGTCGAGAACGAAGCATCGTAGACACAATGTTTTTTTGTGAAATCATAAGCAAATTTTCTCAGCAATTGAAAAAAAATACAAAATGAAAATTGTTTTCCACAAAATTTTCCACTGTTGGAAAAGTCGGAAAAACTATTTTCGTACTCCGGGAAAATTCTAAAAAAAAATTTTTTTGGAAGGGAATTACATAAGCTATATTCTGTGAAATTTTCAGGATGTCGTTTTTCTCCGTTCCTGAGTTATGACCAATTCTGTGTAAATTTTCCAGATGTGCTACATGAGCCGTTTTTTTTTTGAAGAATCATAACTTAAGAACGAAGCATCGTAGACACAATGTTTTTTTGTGAAATCGTAAGCAAATTTTCTCAGCAATCCAAAAAAAAATACAAAATGAAAATTGTTTTCCTCAAAATTTTCCACTGTTGAGGAAAATCGGTTTGAAAAGTCGGAAAAACTATTTTCGTAGCCCGAAAAAATTTCTAAAAAAATATATTTTTGGAAGGGAATTACATAAGCTATATTCTGTAAAATTTCTAAGTACCTGAGTTATGACCAATTTTGTGTAAATTAATAATCAAGTCGGTCGAAAATCAACCAACATCTGGACCATTTCCACAAAACTGGTCATAACTCAGGAACGGAGAAAAACCACATCTTGAAAATTTTACAGAAACTAGCTTATGTAATTCCCTTCCAAAAATATTTTATTTTCAAATTTTTCGGGACTTCGAAAATAGTTTTACCGACTTTTCCAACCAATTTTCCTCAACAGTGGAAAATTTTGTGGAAAACAATGGGGTTTTTAAATTAAGAAAAATGTATTGATTTTTTGATTCTATACAAAAGAGTTTTGCATGCAGATTCTGAATATGGAATTATCTCAACACCGCTAAAGAAGCCAATTTTCATTTTGTATTTTTTTTTTTGGATTGCTGAGAAAATTTGCTTACGATTTCACAAAAAAACATTGTGTCTACGATGCTTTGTTCTTAAGTTATGATTTTTCAAAAAAAAACGGCTCATGTAGCACATCTGGAAAATTTACACAGAATTGGTCATAACTCAGGAACGGAGAAAAACGACATCCTGAAAATTTCACAGAATATAGCTTATGTAATTCCCTTCCAAAAAAATTTTTTTTTAGAATTTTCCCGGAGTACGAAAATAGTTTTTCCGACTTTTCCAACCGGTTTTCCTCAACAGTGGAAAATTTTGTGGAAAACAATTTTCTTTTTGTATTTTTTTTTGAATTGCTGAGAAAATTTGCTTATGATTTCACAAAAAAACATTGTGTCTACGATGCTTCGTTCTCGAGTTATGATTTTTCAAAGTAGATGGTGTCTGTGGAAAATGTTGGTTTTCCACTGGAGTTTTCCGGAAAATTAGGCGACCCCGATTTTTTTCAATTTTGTTTTTGTTCATATATATATGAACCGTACCTGTGAAAAAAATTTCATTGAATTCTGAGAACCTTGGTACGATAATAAAAAAAAATGCCCTGAAGCGACATGTATCTAAGCCAAAATCCCAACAACAACAACAAAAATATCACGTCGTTTACGTTAGATGTGAAGCGAAGGAAAACTGAATACAATTCTAGACTAGATTCCAAACTTCAATATTTTAAAGCAATGAATCAATTTTCAATGTACACGCACGTAACAACACTGAGACTTGTCCTAATATTCTACTGTTAAAAAAGACACCAAGACTAACAGCACAAAACAAAATGATTCAAAACGGACAGTACTGAATTTTTTATTTCAAGGAAAATTGCAGAATACTCCATTCTTTTTTCTCAATTGGAAAAGGTGTTTTTATTCTAACATCTTATAAGCATTATCGGGAATTGAGTGCTGAAGAAATCTTTTGTTAGAAGCTTTAGATTAGTCAAAAACAATTGTGAGGGCAAATTCTGTTAAAATTCGTAAAAGCACACTCATCTAATAGTTACCTATTCGCTACAAATAAGGCTATATGTTGTCAATTTACTGTACAGTACGCTGCAAGGAATTTTGAAGAATATATCAATTCACCTACACCAATTGATCTCGAAAAGCATTAAAATTCACAATAACATTATTTTTTATCCACTGCTTTCCCGTTTTTTAGCAACACGACCTCAACAGCAAAAAAAAACTTGCGTTAGTGCAATATTGTTTTCTATTGTAAAAAATAATCCTCTAGATAAAAGGGGTCGGATTCAAAAATGTATGACTTTCTAAAAGATCTTTTTTTTACTACAAATTCATGTGTTGCTGAAAAAACGGGAGCTATTGTATGTACATAAAAAGTATTGTGATTCTCTGTAATACTCACAATTTCATTCGGCGTACTGGCTAAGTCTTTCTTGGATAGAGAATCCACTAGAATCGTTCCTAGGGCGTCGCACATCACGTTGATGGTTGTGCGGAACCGATCACTGCAATTGTAAAAATCAGGTTAATTTGACGGTACCTATTTTCATATGAGAATGCTTACAGTAACCAATCGACGGCAATAATGATGGTCACATCCTCAGCTGGTAAGCCTACCGTGTCCAATACCATAACCATGGTAATCAGACCGGCTTGTGGAATACCAGCGGCACCGATCGAGGCAGCCGTTGCCGTTACACTGAAACGATATCACATAGTTCTATTACTTAACCATTTCTTCAAACGCACGTGCTCCTTTGGTCATCTTACCTAACGGCAACGATGTGACCGAACGATAGCGGAATATGCCTCAGCTGGGCGATGAACAAAGCAGCAACGGCTTCGTACAGGGCAGTTCCGTCCATGTTGATCGTAGCACCGACCGGAATCACAAACCGGGTCACGCGCGGATCGATACCCATGTTGTCCAGACATCGGATTGTGATCGGCATCGTTGCTGAGCTGGATCCGGTACCGAATGCAGTGGCCAGCACCTGACTCATTTGGGCGATATACGGGTATGCCAGCTTCCTCGTGGTCAAGAAAAAGATGACAGCAATTGTGCCTATATTTGCATGGAAGTGAATATGTGAGATGTTACCTTGCAACTAAAACCCATGCAACTTACCAAAACCGTGCAGCATCAGCCCCAGCATCACTGTCATAAAGTACCAACCCAGCTGACCCAGAACCTCCACGAACGAAGCCATCTCAAGCAGCTTGGCTGCGACCAGGAAGAACACACCGATCGGTGAAATCCAAATAACCCACGAGGTGATGATCATCATGGCCTCGCTCAGGGTTTCGAACAGACCCTGCAGGGGTTTTCCAGCTTCTCGCATCTTTCCGATGCAGGCGCCGAGCACCACGCTGAACATTACCAAACCAAGCACGTTAGTGCCCTCGGTGAATTCCGAAGTGATTTTGTAGTTTTGCAGCGGAACTGGGGGTGAGATTTTAGTGATAGATGGATTTAAATCTAAGGATAGGATTGGGGTGGCAGATGATATACTATGAGGCATCAGTTTTGATCATGACTTGTGGATAGTTAAAACTTCTCGATGGATAGTCAGAGACTTCTGGGTGGACATGTTCATCTTCTTTTTTTGCGTAACGTCCCAACTGGGACAAAGCCCGCTTCTTAGCTTAGCGTTCAATGTGCACTTCCACAGTTATTAACTGACAGCTTTTTCTGCCAATGACGACTTTGCACGTGTATATCGTGTGGCAGGCACGAAGATACTCTATGCCCAAGAGAGTCAGGGACCGGAAATCGAACCCGTCACCCCCAGCATGGTCATGCTGGATACCCACGCCTTTACAGCTGTTGCTATATTACATGGTGTTCAATAAGTTTTGATACACAATCAAATTGAATTTATTTCCCATCTGTAATTTAGATATTCAAAGTGTATGTATTAATTGAAAGCTCACATAATACTGATCAAATACAGCATATGTTTTGAAATAAACTTTCCTTTACCCTTTTTTAATAAGGCCGGAATAAATCTCATTTTCTTCTTTTGTCACTTTGCTCTCTGACTCGTCAAGGGGGAGGATGATAAATAATAAATGTATTTGATGAAAAATTACCCAAACAATTAGGCAAAATCGTCAAACTCATCGGATTTGTTAAGAAATATTCTCGATGACTCTAATTTCACTTTAAAATTTTTAAATCTCTTAAATAATTTATTTTTTATTATTTTATTATTATTATTATTATTTTATTATTTTATTTATTTCGTCTAGTTTTCATTGAGTAATGGTGTTAAGTTAAATCAAATTAGGATGTTGTCCTCAGCATTAGTGGTAGCATCTATGACCATACGGAATAATCTATAAGATTCAGGTTGGGTGAAGTACGGAGTCATTTTATCTTGATCCTTAAAATTGCTAAAATTGTCGCTGTATCTGTTTTAATGATTTTTGTTTTTTTAAAAAAGCAAGGCTGCGTTATATCTCAGTATAACCCAGAATTACCTTTTCCAAATCTTGATTATATCCTTCGGTGTGCCAAAAACCGTTATTAACAAGTAAAAATGTCCACCAAAATGGCACCCGGCATTCGAAAGATATACTATTCTAGTATCTGCTCTGAAAATTTGAAAATGTTTCATCGAGGGAAACTAAAGTTTTTGTGATATGAAGATTTTGAGCCATTTCTATAGGATTTTCTTATATGAGTGAATATGCGCGCACGGTGTGCCTGAAATCGCTATTAACAAATATAAATGTACACCAAACTGAAACCCGGCATTTGAAAGATATACTATTATAGCATCACCTCCGAAAATTTGAAAATGTTTTATCGAGGGAAACCAAAATTTTTATTGTTTGAAGATATTCCTCTATTTTCGTAGAATTGCAGTCAGGATTCTTTTTTTTTTAGTTTTTATTTTTGTGTATTTTAACTTAGATGCTAATTCTACACTCGCAGTCAGGATTCGTTATACACGGTGCCACCCACTTAACGCCCACCGCAATTTCTCTGTTGTCTATCAACCAATTCCGTTCATTTTTGAAAGGTAGTTAGCTTACGATATGTCGCAACTACACTAAAAATGAGCTCAATCGGATGTAAGACAGCCGAAAAATCGCGGTGAGCGTAAAGTACCACCCACCGTTTATAACGAATCGTGACTGTTGCTCATATATGGGACTATTGTCAATCGCTGCTTTTCATAACATAAACAAATAATAACACTGCTCGACAAAATTCTAAACAAGTTCGTATTATGAGATGAGAAAAAAGGAACAGGGCTTTGGAACCCTAGAAGTGTCATAGTGAAAGAATTTTCGAAAAAAAATGGAACGGGACTTCACAGTTTATGACCAAAGTTTGAAATGAGAACTTGGGATGTTCAATTGATATACGCATTAGGGTTTCTAGGGTCCCAAACCCCTATTCTTTTTTTTTCTCACCTCATAACGCGAACTAGTGTTGAAAGGTGTAACGAGTTTCACAAATTCCAAATGTACAATATTCAAACTACTTCTCTGAAAATTTAACAACATTTCATTGAGTACATTCCTCTAACCATGGTTTGAGAATCTAATTAATATTACATAGGGTGCGGGCACCGGTTTTGGCCAGTCTAAGGGCCATTTTTATAAAAATAACCAATAATCCAATGAAAACTACCAATATGTCAAATGGAAGGTTTCGATCTATACTTTATTAGAAAAATGCAGAAATCAAGCTAATACTTGATTTTTGTATTAAAAGTGGCGCTGGCCAAAATAGAAGCATTGCCGCAGTTTTGGCCATATTCTCAGCATTGGTTTCTATTTTGGCCAATCACGTGTATTTCTTATGGGAGTGGCCAAATTAGAAGCACCCTGGCCAAAATAGATATATGGGAGCTGATTTTTTAAGAAAACATATTTTTTTCTTCCAGTTTTTGATCAAAATGTATGGTTTTCACAGCTGTAATCATCATATTATATTAGAATCTACTAGTAAAAAATAAATTTATACCGATTTAGATAGTAACAGGCTGAATACCGCACTATGGCCAAAACTCCGGGCTGGCCAAAACTGAAGCTTCTACCCTAGTTCTACCTGCTAATCGAATATAAATAAAAAAGTGACTCGCCGTGAGCGTTGATTACATAAACTTTCTAAGAGTTTGGCATCCATTTTTTTAAGCACGTGATATGTTGGTATCTTGTCGGTGAATTTGAAAACGTTTCATGGTGAAACGAGAGTTAAAGTGAATTACCATCCTAAAGTTTTGGTATTCCTAGGAGGCTTTGTAAATCGTTGGTATAATGTTTGAGATATTGAAGCTCTTTAAGTAAACCTAAATGCTAATCGTTTTCCGCAAGCTTTTATACGTCATGCTACCAACGTATTTTCCGTGAATTTGGAAATATTTCATTTGAATGATCGTCATTAACAACAATTTCAAGCTTTGATTCCAATTTCATTGGGGATATGCATACTATCGCTTTGTCGTATTAAAACGTATTGAAACACCTATTTAGTTTTGTAACAGTATCGCAAAAAAATGGGATGTATAATCAAAGTTTTAGATGAATTACAAAATAAATATTCATTGCGAGGAATGATTAACATGTAAAATTGAAATAATATTCTATGAAGTTACTAGATTTTCAATATACTTTATCATATCTAATATTTTCAAACCACTGTAATTTGCGATCGTTTGAATGAAATGTTGTCAAACTTTCAGAGAGTAGTTGTTTGAATGTTGTATCTTTGGAATGGTGTTTGTGAAACTTAATAACATTTGTTTATGATATGAAGAGCCAATGAAACACTCTATGACAATATTGCTATATATGTGCTAATTCTATGAAAATAGAAGAAAACCTTCAAACAGTAAAAACTTTCGATTCCATCGATGAACCATTTTCAAATTTTCTGTGATGCTATAATAGTATATCTGTCAAATGCCAGGTGTCAATATGGTGTATATTTTTATTTGTTAATAACGGTTTCAGGCACACCGTGCGGGCATATTTGCGCATATAAGAAAATCCTATAGAAATGGCTCAAAATCTTCAAATCACAAAAACTTTAGTTTCCCTCGATGAAACATTTTCAAATTTTCAGAGCAGATACTAGAATAGTATATCTTTCGAATGCCGGGTGCCATTTTGGTGGACATTTTTATTTGTTAATAACAGTTTTTGGCACACCGTGATCCCTATTGTGGCAAATTTTGACCAAAATTTGCTTTATATAATGTATTTATGCCTTTTTCATAGAAACAAGCACAATTTGACTATACTTGCAAATTTATTGCCATATCATCACTGAAATAGCAGTGTAAAGCTTTTGTCTATTAATTTAGTTGTTTTAATTTAGTATAGTGAGATGTAAACTCAAAAGCAGTGCTGAAAATGTCATTTCGACATATTTAAATTCATCCACATCCAGCGCACTTTAGAAGTTCAACCTGAGAATATGGTATATGACAAACTTGTGCAGCTAGACCAGCTCTACAAGAATGTCACGGAAAAACCGATCTTTTTCGATTATTTAAGATAAATGTCACGGACTACCTTTGAAAATTTCCAATGATATTCATGGTGAATATCAATTGATATTTTTCGAAGGTGATTCGTGACATTTACATTAAATATTCGAAAAAGAGCGATTTTTCCGTGACTTTCTTGTAGACCTGGTCTAGCCGCAGTTTTTCATGTAGCATATTCTCAGGTTCAGCTTCTTAAATGAGCTGGATGTGGTTGAATTTAGATATGTCGAAATGACATTTTTGTAATTACGTTGTGAAAAGTAAAACATTTCAGTTTGCTGAAGTATGCTGAAATGGCCTACTTTTCACTCCTGATGCAAGTGTACCGAAAAGTACTACTTTTCGGAACTCTTAAGAGTGCTGAAAAGTAGCACTTTTCAGCACTTTTGCTCGTACGAACTTTTTACTAACCATCATGCCTTCCGTAGATTCAGCCTCTGCCTCTACATCTACTGAGCAGCTCGAATCCGAATCAGGACAATTTCAATTCGGATTCGAACTACAAATCAAGTGTAGAGGCAGCTGCTGAATCTGCTTTTGCTTTTGCCTGCAGTCCAGTGAAGAGAATTGTCAGACAAAAGAGGCATAAAACAAGCAACAAAGAAGGTGCGACGATTACTCTTTATCCCTACTGGTAACAGATAATGACATGATCTCGAAATTTTTTGTTGCAGACAAAACGGAAGCTGAATTTGTTGCGTACTTTTCAACTCGTGAATAATCAATTATTGCTAACCCAAAGTCGAAACTGTTTGATGATAGAGCTTCACCAGAGTTACAGTGTTTACCGACTCGAAGTTATCGTTCGAAAATCGCAATGCAAGGCTTAAAAATCTCTAAACTCGTGGTGTACGATGTTAATCCCATTATTTTCAAGTTGGGACAAACTTATGTCGCATGGGTTTGTTTGTCGCAACAAATACAGGTTGCGACATTGTCATTATTGTTGCGCGATGGTTGAATTTTGATTCACTGGCCTACACACAACTGTTTGACAACGGGAGCACGATCATTGGTGACGCCTACTACACCAGAGCCTACCTGATCAAGCAAAAAACTACGCCGACAAGCATGAGCACGCGCACGTGGTTCCTACTGATAGGTACAGGAGATACTCAAAATAACTGGGACAGGTAAAATTATCACTTTTCAAAAAATGTTCAACTCGCTGTAACTTTTCGAAAAGGGCATCAAATATTCTCAAATTTTGACTGTAAGTTCATTAACTAGTTGTGTATCAAAGTTTTTAATAGTTCATTATATAAGTCATAAATGATCAAAATTTCATTGCATTCAGCTCATTGAATCCGGAGATATAACAGCTCAAAGTTGGCTATCGAATAATTATACCTTTTTCTAAAACCTTTATAACTTCGTGTAGAATAGCCCGATCTTTTCCAAATTTTGACCACTGATACACAACTAGTTGATGAACTTACAGTAAAAATTTGAATATTTGATGCCCTTTTCAAAAAGTTACAGCTAGTTGAACATTTTTTGAAAAGTGAAAATTTTACCTGTCCCAGTTATTTTGAGTATCCCCTGTACATGTTTGTGTAGCTAGAAAAGATCGCACTAAATGGGTATTTTTCGTAATTACAAAAAACTTTGTATGCAACTCGTTGCAAAACTCGATTTTTCAGCACTCGTCGTATGTATCCAACTCGGCAAGCCTCGTTGGATAAATGTACGACTCGTGCTGAAAAAATCATCATTTTGCAACTTGTTGCATAAATAACTATTTCAGCACTGCTCAAAAGTCAACGTTTTAGACTTCTGTAGCATGAGCAACTTTTCGAAAATTATTGTAGCGTGCCGGAGCTAACAAACATTAGATACACCAGAGGCTTATAAAAAAAGTAGAAATAGACGTTGTTCAAAACCATATGCTGTATTTGATCAGTGTTATATGACTTTTCAATAAATACATTTACTTTGAAAATCTGAATTACAGATGTAAAATTAATTCAAGTTATATGGTGTATCCGAACTTATTGAACACCGTGTTGATGTGGATATCTGGAAACACACCAGCCTAGTGAAATTCTTAACTCCTATGGACAATTTTTCAGCTTATTTGATGAACATTAGGTGAAATTGAAGTCAATTTGAATGTTTCAGACTCGTCCGACAGTCAGAAGTGCACGATTTTCAATCAGAATTGCACAATTCTGATTGGAACAGACCCCGCTCTAGTGTCAAAATTCTCGGACCGCGATGAATTCAGTTCATCGGTGCACTCGTCTATGGACTTATCCACCGATGAACCGAATTCATCGCGGTCCGAGAATTTTGACACTAGAGCGGGGTCTGTTCCAATCAGAATCATCCAATTCTGATTGGAAACGGCCCCGCTCTAGTGTCAAAATTCTCGGACCGCGATGAATTCGGTTCATCGGTGGATAAGTCCATAGGCGTGCTTGTGAAAAAGTTATGCCCTACAATCCGCTTGAAGGTACCGTAAACCAGGGTCAGATTGATCAGTGGGGTGAAATTGATCACTCGGATACTAAATTATAATTCCAATTTAGGAACTTCTAAACGTCGTTGTGATCATAAACTCCTTACCTCATATTGTTCATAGATGTCTAGGGATGAGTGTGGACTTTTTATTGTTTAGAAAAAGTTAGTCTTGCCTAATTATTTTAAGGATTTTCAATGTATCTCACACTTAGCTGAAATCGTTGGTACTAAACAATAGATTGCTACTAAACTTTCTGTGTTAACCTTTTTGTGAAACCTCGATTATGAAGTAAAGCAGCTATTTTGAACATGAATCAGTTTAAAAAGTTTTTCAATGAAATTAATTTGAAATAGAAATGCCTACCTGCAGGCGTTTAAGGGGCAATATCAAAATTTAATTTTGCTTTTAAACATCCGAACTCACTAGTTGTAAGAGTTTCGACGCGTTATTCGGACTTGGAAGCACAAAGTTAAGCGGAGGAGGCATTTTTTTAAATTTTTACCGACGTTCCATCGTATCTTGATCAATTTCGCCCCTAAGTGGCATTTTCATTTTTTATTTTGGAGTTTTTTACCTAAAAGTTTAAATTTGTTAAACAAAATTCTGTCACGTAGTTTTATAGAGATCCACTTGGTACTGATTTTGCAGAAACTCTTTTGACAATATTTGAATTGCAACTAATGTTATCAGTTGTTTTAAAGTGATCAATTTAACCCCGGATTACTGTACCTCACTTTAAACATTTAAAGGAATAACAACAATAACAAAACCCCACCTTTCAATGATTAATTGCCCATGGTAACGTTTTTTTACAAGCGTGTAATCTTCGTTAAAAAAATTCTTTACATTCTAGGCTATACCTAGGCACTCTAACTTTATCGATTTAGACTCTTGAAATAGAACCTAAAAAAATGAGCTGGAAAAAACTGTGTCAGGCCATTCGGCCGAAGGTCATTAGGCCTAATTGTCGTTGGGACAACTGATCACTGCCCTTCTGTTCTTGTTTATATTTTCTGATTCAAAATTTCCATTGTTGCTGTAATGTAAGGGCATTTGCAGGTAATTCTGTCTATTTTTTCTTTACATTATTTATACTGATATTACAACTATTGAAGTTATTCTTCTGATATTTTACCCCAGAATTTTTCCTTTTTTTAAAAAATAGCATGTGTTATTATTGAAATAGTTTTTGGCGCTGAAACTGCTAAAATTCAACTGATGGACTTTTCCTTCTTTTAAATATATGCTATTCTTTCTAGTTCCACTGTTTCACTAATAATTAAAAACAGTAAGAACTATTAAACAATATTAGTATTATAGAAGTAGTAGCTAATTACTGGTATGTCTAACATATTTTAAAACTGTTTTGTTTTCAGTTCCATAACTGCTGAATTCGTCCTGATGATCATTCGGCATAATGACCATTCGGTCTAATGACCAGTCGGCCTAATGATCTTCGGCCTAACGACTCAGCATAAAAAACAACGGTTACCTTGACCCATTCTATATTGTTTATGCTGAATGCCGAGTAGTTAGTAATTAATGCTACTCTTTATTGTAGATATAGGATAAGTGTACCAGTTATCGCTATAATGGTTCCCTATTTGGCCATAGTGGGTATTGGAGATAATTCAAAATGTTGCATCATTTCGAAGGTTTTAACGACAAGATACATTTAAATGCTTGCTACTAAAACTAATAGGTCAAAGCTCGAAAGCCTTCTAAATTTCCACTATGGCCAAATAGGGAACCACTATGGCGATAACTGGTACACTTACCCTACATAAATTGCATTTGTTAACATCTATCCCAACTTGCTCAGTGTCAGAAAAAATCGGGGCAAGATTTAAAAACTACCTACCTGTTAAAATTGTGTGAACTTTTATAGTCTTTGAGAAATGCCAACTAATCTAATGAAGAATGGGTGAAGCTATGGGGCACATCTTCACCCGGTTCTCTACCGGTTATTGAATCAATAAGCTTAAGGACGGAGCGACCTACTTTTCCATTGTGTTTGAGAAATACACATATTCAGGATTTGACTAAGACCAAGGCAATCAACTGCGTACAGTACATACGTATTCACAATCAGTGTGTACGACAGATGAGCATCAAATTGCAATTTAATTGCACTTCAGCTGAATGGACCGGCACTTGAAAATCAGTTGAATGCGTACCACACAATGCCGATGACGGCAGAAGATTTAGTCATATGCTTTCCATGACAAGAGATGCCTACATAAGAATGGAACGGAGAATATGAATTCAGTGGATAATATTTACCATCAGTGGCGTTTTCCGGCGGGACTAGGATGGTGCGGAACTGAAACGGTAAAACAGATTTATTGAGTCACGTGAAAAATCGTGGTGGGTTGGGAGACTTACCTGGAACATGGTAGCCTGAATGATGTTCGGTGGGAATAAATTCCTGGAAGATAGGAGGAAAGTACAGAGCGTTGATTTCCAGGATAACAATCTAGAAGGGAATTGTTTTTTACCGGATTAAATCTAGAAGCGTATCGGCAGTAAGGACTTGCCGAGTGGCAGCCTTACCCTTCATGCTGCCCACGTTGTGCCCGGCTCCGGGCCTAATGGTGCTAACGAGAATAATACCTAGCACCACCGCGCAGATGGTGGTGGTGAAGTAGTACACTATGGCTCTAAATGCAATCTTCTTCGACATGCTGAGATCCAGCGAGCCGATTGCACTGGTGATGGACGATACCAGCAAGGGTACAATCAAGCACTTCAGCATCCTGGAAGATGGCAACGGAAACCGGATTAGAAGCAACACCTCGGAGGTCGGGGTCATGGAGCCTACCGTAAGAACAGATCTCCCGGGTACTGAATGTACATCACTTCACGTTGCGTCCATGGCTCGGAGGAGTTTTTAAGCATTAAACCTAGGGTGGTGCCGCCGAACACACCTATCACCGTGAGGAAGGTGAGTAAGTTGGACTTGATGAAACGCTTCCATCGTGAGGTTGGTCTGGAGCCGGTCGTCGCATATGAGTTGGACATAATAAGCCGTCAGCGATGCCGGAGAAGGGCTTCTGGAAGGGAGAAAAAAAAACTATCATTAATGTCGACATTTCTACGTTTTAAAAATGTTGAACCTATGAACAACTACACTACAAATAACATAGTAACAATACATGTTTGGTTAATTTGAACATAGTCTTAAATAATAATAGCTGAACGTTACCGCTTCGGCTGTATAGTAAAAGTAATGAAAGAATCCACGGCACGCCCCTATAACTATCTCATTGGGTACTCTGGGTAATCTGGGAGGTAGTTGATCAGCGGGGTGAAGTTGATCACTATGGGAGCCACGTCCTTCAACCACTGAGGATGCTACAATTCTGTTTCAATGGAAGAACTTTTGACCTAAATGAATTATGTGAATATATAAGAGGAATTTTTGAAGGTTTTCGGATGTGTATTAAAACTCGATAAAAAGACTGTCTTTCAAAAAATCGCCTCCCATCAACACTTGTATATCAGATGACTCATTAAACACTTTTATTCATTCATGGTAGGCTTATTGAACATAGTTTTGAGATAACATTGATGTTAACATGTACACACTCAATCACATCTTCCCTGTTCGGTAATTTATTTTGCGGTTCTTGAACCGTAAAACGGCAAAAATACTGAGTTTTCAGCTTTCCACACTGAATTTTGCTGATAATCAGTAAACGATTTCACTTTTAACTGACTACGGTATTATGAATTCGGTTGGAAATCGAAAAACTTTTTTTGAGAAAAATATTTTTGCTAATTGTGGATTGTTTACAACATACATCGGAAGTGACGAGTATGATAGTGCATCATTGAACGCATACAGCGCACTACACCCGGTACTGAAAAAAAGTGTCGCTAGTCAAAACGTCGCTATTCGGTTTGGTGCTGGCGCCATAATAATTGTTAGTACTGAATACACCGTAAAACTGAGACTTTACCGGTCATGAACAGTGGAACGGAAAAACTCAGTAAAAACAAGTACCGAGTTATCGGCTAAAACTACCTTTTACCACTACTTTTACTCTGCTTTTACTGAACCGCCAGTAAACACAAAACGTCAACAAAAAAAGCACGGTCGTCAATCGTCAATGTCAATCGAGAACTTTTGATCAGCCAGCACCGGAGTCATCGTCGGAAAATTGTGGATTCAGCCTCCTGCGGGAAACTTCCAACTAACGCAACAGCTAGATAAGCGGTAACAAGGATCCATGCAATTAGAAAGATGATCCATTTCTTGCAACAAGCTCGTTGTATCGATCCCTCCTCATGTCTCAGAATTTTCAATGAAAAGCTGACCAAGGCGCTTAAATAAAACACTCAAAGTGGGAAGGGTCCTACAAAGCAGCGTTGTTCCGATAATGTGGTATAATCTCTAGCAATGCTAAATAAAATTAATAAATGAAAATTTCATTTGTTTTCTGGAAAACCGGGTTCCGCTTGAACAACTGAAAAACTCAGCAATTCAGAAGTAAACAAACGCTTTACCGAAAAAGACAGTAACAGTTTTAGCGCGAACATTTATATTTTGACAGATCAGAAATTTTTCCCATTACTGAGTTTTCGGTAGCAACAGAAAATTACTGAGTTTTCTCTGCTGTTCAAAAACCCAGTAAAATTTTACCGAGTTCGGTAATCAAATCTGAGTGTTATAAGTTTTATTCTAAAATCGCATATTTTTGCGAAAGTAAGACGATTTTTCAAGAGATTGCCTAGGGTCTGGGACCATTTGGGCAGGAGCACCTATTTTGGGCACTTGCTGCTATAACTTAGTCAATTTTGAACCGATTGACTTGATTTTTGAGACACGATCAGATACACACAGCATCTAGCCATGTGCAAAAATTCAAGTCAATCGGTTCGAATTTGACTGAGTTATAGCAGCAAGTGCCCAAAATAGGTGCTCCTGCCCAAATGGTCCCAGACCCTATCTTGAGGCGTTTAATGTGGGTCATTCAGTAAATTACTAAACTTTATTTTATTTTTAACTTACAAAATACATCAGTTGTAAGAATTTCAAAAACTTATTCAGATTCAGCATCATCAAATTTAGTTTGTTCAATAATTTTAGTCTTAGATTTTTTTTTAAGTTTTCAAAACCTTTTTTATTTTTTTATTCTTCAACCACTTAACCTAATTGACAGCTTTTTTGTCTACTAGGACACTGCGTGAGCGATTCCAATTGGCGGCTGCACTTACACCTAAATGTATTCTATTCTTATTCTTCTATTCCGAACTGGTTGCCGTTGTGCTGCTGTCACTTTTCTACACTGTCCATGGGTACGTGATGAGCACGAGGATGTTGATGTGTGGCTCTTATTCCTTCTCCAGGCCGATTGGGGGTCCATAATGAGTTGCCGTTAGCCGATATCCAAGTTTCCGGGTCCGTTAGAGCAACTCTGCTCAGCTGCTCTCATGGGGGAAGAGCAACTGACGAAAATTGGCAAGTGCCGGGGCTGGGATCGAACCCATGGCCATCCACTTATGGAAGTGAACGTGTAGCCACTACGCTACGGGCCCCGACATATCTTAGAATGTTATGTCATTGGTTGAACAACTTCACCCCGGATTGAAAGTTTTCAAATTTGACCATTTGAACATTTTTAACAAAACGTAGCAGTTTCTTGTAAGAATTTCGTTTACGGAACTTGATACTGGTCCACTCAGTACATATTTTGAAAATATTTGTTTGGACTCATATACATTGAACCTGATTATGTTGAAAAGAATAGAGGAAAAGTGATCAACTTCCCCCCAGATTACGGTATTGCGAATTTAATTAGCTACTGGACTATTGCAGAAGTTTCAGGTATCAGTAGGTCGGCTCCAGAGTAGGCCGTCCCTTATTTTGCAAAATTTAGAAATGTTATAAGTTCGTTAGTGGAAAATGATCGTTTTAGCTAAAAAATGATCGTGTCAAAATTTGAAGTCCGTATCTCAAGGCTAAGTGGTCCCTCAAGGGGCCTAAAGTTGTCAAAAATTGTATGGGACCAAAAACACATGAAATTTTTATCGACAAAAAAATACGCTAATCTACTAAAACCGGTGATTTTAGGACCCTAAAGGGCCAAAAATGTGCTTAGATTTGCGATATCTCTACTCGTTTCCAAGATATTGACAAAAAACAACTGAAAAATCAGCATTTTTGACCATTTTTTTAGATTCCGAAGGAAACTTACCTTATTTTGTTCAATAACTCAAAAACGAGTAGAAATATCGCAAATCTAAGCACATTTTTGGCCCTTTAGGGTCCTAAACTCACCGGTTTTAGTAGACTAGCGTATTTTTTTGTCGAAAAAAATTTCATGTTTTTTTGGTCCCATACAATTTTTGACAACTTTAGGCCCCTTGAGGGACCACTTAGCCTTGAGATAATGACTTCAAATTTTGACACGATCATTTTTTAGCTAAAACGATCATTTTCCAACAACGAACTTATAACATTTCCAATTTTTGCAAAATAAGGGACGGCCTACTCCAGAGGCACGTTCTCCTCCATTTGGGAAAATTGTGCAGAAGTTTTAACGAGTCTGGAATAAATGAAAGTGCGGGATTGCATCCAATCAACACGGTATCTTCAGAGCTGTACTTATCGGATAAGGTGGTCGGGAGCAGTACTGAGACTACCAGACTCAATAGCCTCAGGGTCGACCCGTTCACCTCACGGAACTCGCGGGCAGGGAACTCTCACACTTACTACTTAGTAATAGGACACAACAGCACTTCACGGACAACTACTTTTTTTTCAGGTTTTATACTCTGTATTTCAGGGTCTTGGTACCTATTTCTACTTTCCCTATATCTTCCACTTTCTAACAGCTAACCACACCTTATCACGTTGGGGGCTACTCTTCTTGATCATCACGACGTACTCGGTATTGCGCGCGATGGCGGCGCGCAGACACTTCGCTCGGCTTCCTGATGCTAGCGTACACTATGGCGACGCAGGGTACTTTTCACCGCTACCAGTCCTGTGGTTCGCTGTGGCTTGGGGTTGCGTCGCACGGGTCTCTAGTACCTCCTACGGGTACAGCCGACGTAATGACGGATCAGCTTTCGGCATGTTCTGTGCCGTTATTCACCCAGAACGGACACGGAGACAGCGTGGGTGACTCGGCCTTCTTATTCCATAAAAACGGCGAGGTTCTGTAGCCCAATTTGCTATCGATCTGTCCACTCTACACACTTTCTCAAAACTTCAACTTCTTTCCACTTTCAAACTTTGCCGGCTACTTCTAACTTTTCAAACTATTTTGCTGCAATGATTTGGTCTCCAGCTTTACTGTATAGAACAACGAACTCTGGGCAAGTGAGCGATTTTGGAGTCGCCACACGGCTTGAGGTTCATGACCACGTTCCTCGGTCATTGCCCTCTTCAACAGCCCAGTTTCTTAATGGCCCCTTAGTTTGCCAAACTTGATTTGACTCAGAATAAATAAAACAGCGTTGGGGGGTCAGCAAATTACAAATAAACATATTTGGGGAAAGAAAATCCCTTGTGAACTTCAATTTGATTGCGTCACTTAAGGCGCCGTCCACAAATTACGTAAACGCTATAGGGGGAGGGGGAGTATGACCGGTCCATACAAAAATTTTAGAGTTTTCATACAAAAAAGCGATACAGAGGGGGTAGGGAGGGGGGTAAAAATGTCGATTTTAGCATTACTGCGCTGCCATAGTACCGCGTCAAAGTGAGAGTGGGAGTGCGCGTCCAAAGGATTTTCGTGAATTTGCTGTTGCTGATATTTTTCTTTGCGGCTTCGCCCACGCGCACTCCCACTCTCTCGCGTAACTATAACGGTACCCTTACGTAATAAATAAATGCTGCCTAACTGGTTTTTATCGAATGAATTGAATCATTCAGAGATTAATACCCAATGTCACAATCCTAGAGGATATGCCTTGAATTCGTAGAATAAACTAGTCTCATTTCTTGACAAATTTGGCCCAGGCTCAAGGGCACTAGGTATGTGAATACGGACAAATGAATTTCTTGAAGACTTATTGTATAAATACAATAACATTTGATATGAACCTGCTTCGAATAAAAACACTGATAAATAATAGCTGCTTGCAATTTCTTTATTTATTATTATTCAAATACCAAACAAATATTGCTTGTAAACTGTGTATATTGGGTTTTTCATCAATGTTTAGACTACTGTGATAATTTGAGAATCCATTGATTCATTATTTCTCAGCGACATTTCATACTAATCAAACTTATTTTGTTTACCTGTTGTACCTCCGACGCCTCTGTCACGTACTCAACCGAACTTGTATACGCTAGCCGCTGCGAAGTCGTGTGCGAAATTCGACTGTGATAATAATGAATTCGGGCCGAGTCTAAATGGGTGCAAATGTCGCAATACTTTGCGGAATTACCATACATCAGTGCTAATGGTTCAAACCACTGCTTCCATGAATTCAATAAACAGATGAGGTCACAGTCAGATTGCCTTCCTCTCGTTCGCATGCTGAACTAATTGGTCATCACGCCCGTAAGAATGCGCGCGGACGGAAGTTAACACCATCGAATCAATTGGTGCTCATACTAGAATGCAATCGACACGAGTACCGACCGGTCAAACAAGACGATAATGAACAAATTGATTGCGCTCGATGACAAACGGCGGCGACCGACCGACACCGGGCGATAGAGAATAAGTGTCAAGTTCATTTTGCAACCGTACTTGTAATATGATCTCATAGTCCCCATAGTTGTTATTCATAATATAGGTAGATGATATGTGCTTGCTCTAGCCGCTACACTACACCGGACCGATCTGGATGCGGTCGGAAGTCACTTAGTGTAGGCAAAATAAAACAGTAACGGTCTAGTTACGCAGATTTATGAGCGCACGTGGTTGTTTAGTGTGGAGTGCTCCGTATTGTTGTCGTGGGTTCTGCATCCGCGCCAATTTGTGTCCACCCAAATCCATTACTAATTCATGGTTGACATGCAGTAAAAGTAAATAGCGCACTCGATAGCGCATCACTTAGACGGGGTTCTGCATAAACCAAAGCTATCCAACCTTTTAAGCTGCGGGCCACATGCTTCACTGTACATTAGTAGACCGACCATGAATTGAAATTCGACAATTCTAAATGTTTTTATTTTTAATAACTTTACTGAGTATTGCTGATCAAGGCAATCGTTTGATCTTGATCTAGAAAGATATTTTTTTTTAAATTTCGCGTTTTGGAGATAATATTTAAATATTCTTGCTGAAAAGCAGTCTGTCTCGCGTTGTTTTGAATACCTATGGCCAAAATGTGAAACAATTTTACGACTGTTCACAAGTTTTACTTTTTTTTTCTACACGGAGAGACGAAACTACCCAAAAGTGAGTTCTTTCCACTCAACTTCGGGGTTGCGTGCGTCAAGCCACTTTTGAGTTGATGGAATCGATGTTTTTGTTGGGTTGTTCCCGCTTGCTTCCATGTGAAAGGAATACCTAATTTTAGGTTTTTTTCACCCAACCGAAATTTTGACTAGGTTGTATTCACTCAAATTTGAGTACTGTGCTAGAAACTCAGTTTTGGCTTGACGCACTGAACTGCAAAAGTTGGGCTGTTTCTCTCTTCACTCTCTGACAACATTAGAAAGAGCGCATGAAAAAGAACTCAAAATTGAGTTTAAAAGTACCTAATTTTGAGTTTTTCAGTTTCTCCGTGTATAGAGCTTATGATAATATTTCAATATACACTCTGTTTCAATGTTATTATTTATTTGGGATTTTTCGACTGGAACAGGAGTTTTATTGGGTGGGAACGGCTATCTCAGTCTTAATGTTTAAACGATTCATTTTATTCTATCCGACGTTTCGGCCATGGGTTTTGGCCTTTTTCAAGGGAAAACTATATTTGTACAAAACATGAATTAGTTTTAACCTTGTTAGTCTAGTCTAGTTTATCTTACATTGTCTATCGTCCCTGTCCTTGTTACAATTTGCATTTGTGTTTGTCAATTTATCCGGGTCATTTCTTCTGTAGAAAATATTAGATTGGACTTGGAAATACAATTCAACATGAAATACAAATCACGAATTTCTTACTTTGGCACAATTTTAAGAAAATATAAACAATAATTTTGGTCACAGTTTGGCTTACTCATATAATATTGTTAAAGTGACCAGATATATTTTGCTCTGATGCGGGACACAATTTTACATTACTCAAATTATAAGTGTTTCAGTGATTCAGTGACCCGATTTTCAAATCAAAATTCAGGTCGTAAACTCAATGAATGGAAAAGTCTAATAATTGTCCAATTTCCAAAAAAAAAAAAACTGACAGGTTTGCCTAAAAATTTTCCCTAGAATTTTCAAGAGATTAGTTTCGAAATGTCGGAATACTTTTCTATGAAAAAAAAAATCATTAAAATTCCTGGAGAAAATTCAGGAAACCGTTTGTGACTATACTATAGGACTTTTAGTTGAATTCTAATGTAAAGCACGGGAGAATTACTAAAGGAAACGTTTCAAAATATTTCTGAGATGAAATTCTCGAACAATTCCTCCATTGTTTTCGTTACGAATACGATGTGTACCTTTATTCAATATTCAAAGTATAGAAGTTTCTAAACAAACAAACTAGTTTCCAGGAATCTAATGGATGGAATTCCTGGAAACTAGTTGCTAATAATTAGTCCGAATTACCACAGGATTTTTCAGAATGATCCACAATATATTTCTTAGGGCATTTCTATAGCAATTGAATGATGATGAAGCAATTCCATGATGGAAATCTCCGGGAGAATCTTTAAATGGACATTGTAATATTGTGTCCGTCCGTCTCCGCTGCTAGCAATGAATGTTGTTGTTTTCGTTCCCTTTCCCAATTGTTCCCATCACGGTCATGTGTGCCAAAGGTATGCGCACAGACAATGATGTGAAACAGATCAAGGTATAAATAGGCATAAGGTACGCACACCAATGTTCGTCGGCCAATATACTACAATCTCCCCTTTTCAATAAAAATGCAAACTAGTATACTGTTTCATAATTTGAGTAATTGTGTTTAATGTTCTCCGACTAATCTGATCCTTTCTTGGTACATTTTCGTTCACTACATGCCTACCTAAAATCAGATAAATTTCATCAGTCAATGACTGTTGGGGCTGTGTGTTATCTGGCTCACCACTTTTCGTATAGTTTGGCAAGCAAGCCTCATAGTACTCATGCCAGTCTAAAACATGTGTTTATCTGATATCTTCCCTCTTTTTGTAATGATTGCAGCCTACCATCTCCATCAGTTACCTAAGTACTTTGATTTATTGATGAAAAGCAGGCAGATGATTTCTCGTCAAAATGTCGGGGAGTGTATTTCAAATGCAATCCACCCTTTCAACCGCTTTATAAAACATTTCATCATTTGCTATCTCCGGGCACTTCCATCTCTTCAACCATCCGGATGTCAGCTGTACGTCCACGGTATTTTATAGCTGTAATTCTTATATTAGAACAACTACCCCATAACTCAAAACAAGTTTTGTGCTTATTCGTTCTACAAACGTTAATGCACGTGGAAGAGTAACGAAGTATCTAAGAGAAGAACAGCTGAGAGTCAATTCACTTTATCTCACAATGAAACCTTGTGTATAATCGTTTATACTGCATCTGTCACAGACTACCCTCACAATTGCATGTAATTTTACACAACTTACATTTGGCTAGTAGCATGCCTGCTGTTAACACTTTTATTATAATTTTTTTTTTTGCGATAATCCCGGATGCGCTGTCTCATTGGGTGCGCCCAAGATGGCGATTATCAATCATTGCTGTTGATGTCAACCAAGATGATGAGTTGAATTGCATTTAAATCGACAATACTTGTTTTATCCACTTTATCTAAGCCTAACCTATGGCAACGCATAGTTACAAGTTATCATGTGCACCACAGAGTTTCGAAATTTTCAACAAGTGCCATGCTTCAAAAGATATTAAAAACATATAGAATACTTTGCATATCTTTTCTTACGAGCGAGTTTACGAGTTGACGATGACAATGAGCTGCTGGCAAACCTCTATGCATGTTCTCATGAGAACATCAACGCAGATCTTATCTTACAATCCATTTCATCCCACGCTTGCTTGCATAACAACTATCTTTAATGCAATGCAGGATAACTCGTATCTCAAAACAGCAAGGCAATATAACGAAGCAGTCAGCTAATCGTCCATGTTGGCATCCAGCCTCATGTTTGAAGGCACAACAAACATTTAAATGGTACATGTAGTGAAACATTTCATCCATGATTCAGAAGCAAAAGCAACATTCATCGAACCTTGCATTGTCGACCGAGATCCTAGATCAGATAAGGGAAACTATACAAAGAGGAAACCAAGTTTCAGCTTTCATAAGAACACCATCAAGTTTCTGAATCATTTGACATCTCTAACCATCAATAATCAAACATATTTCCTCTAAGTTATATTTTTCCTATACTATCATATTGCTGAAATATCTCGAAATATGTTTTGCACAATGAGATTAACAATTATCTGAACTTATCACATCAACTATAATTAGTTGGGCATCCTTTCCAACGTTATCCAATAAAACAACTCCAGATATGCCAAGTAATTCCTGATCGCTCCCTGCTGTACAAAGTTCTTCTTCGAAGAAGTGTCAACCTGACTTATACTCCTTTTATTTATTTTTTTTAACTTCTGCATAAATGCGTGTATGATCATAGCCATCCCAAGAACCGAAAATAGGTTTAATAATCCGTTTCTCTTTCTTCCAACTTGACAACACAGTGAATTCAACCAGTTAGATTCAGCCTAAAAATCTTCAATCCGCAAACTGTGCTGTCTATTTTTAGTTGCTTAACACAAAGTCTATACCTTACCCATCAAAAAGCATCCAAACACAACCGTGAACTTCTGCCAAACAGTAATCTCCAAAGACTGCAACACCTTGTTTGAACTAGCACAGCCGCAGCAATAAATACGGTCTGCCGTGGGCAAGAGAATGGCATAATCAGCTTCTGCTGCAAATCTGACGTGCTAAGCAATTCTCGACTAAGAGTAGAACAACCCTAACACTTACATACAGAAGAGGACTGTTAGTCCCTTGGTTAGGCCCAATCAGTCATCTCATTGATTCCTTGTGCAAGCGTAGCTAAACTGTTGTTACTGGAATGTCAACTACGGGCGGTCAATCATACTCGAGCTCAAGTCCTTCGAATTTCATGTACTAACATATGTTCTCAACACTGTCGCCGAATGCAAGCTGACTTGCTTCCCAATGCAATGGTTGGCCATTATTGATTGCTAATCTTTTACCGCTACTGTGCAACTTTTGACCAATAAAAGTAATAGAAAAACAGCCATTGCTGCATGAAATGCACTACTCTGTTTTAACAAGTGACAAAAATATGCCAGTTTTTTAAAACTAAAACAGTGTTGAACTTCTCGTTTCAAAACATCAACTCCTGTAAAGTTTTCTGTCACACAAGTATGCATGCACCAGTACGAAGCTTCAAAGGACTATCTTCTTTTTCTTGGCGTTCTTTTCCTTTCACAAAACTTCAGTATCTCACAAAACTTCAACGATTTTGTTTGTAACTGAAGCAGTTGACCCATCCTCTCTTTGCCTGCTACTCCTTAAGTAATGATCTTGCAAAGTTCTATCAACTTAAAACGTACTCTGCTTAACGCTGTATGAGTTCATACACCTGACAGGCAACACTTTGTTATTCCACAATGTTTGATAAATAAGAAACATTTGCCATCCTCATGGCCCTTTGACCAACCACAAATTGAAACCTCCGTCTCGAGCTAGACATGTTACCTTGCTAACCAGACTAACTGTTAACCATGACACATTTGGAGTACTATACTATAACACCGAAGAGTGTCAACACGTACTTAGAGAATGGCTAACTAATCAGGCACATCCCGATTCAAAACACACTGGTGCTTTCTCCTTCTTCTTTATGGCTCTACGTCCCCACTGGGACTTGGCCTGCCTCGCTTCAATTTAATGTTCTTTGAACACTTCCAGAGTTTTTTTTTTAATTGAAAGGCTTCCTTTGTCTGCCATATATCCATGAATATGTCTGCCATGAATATGTATATTGTGAGGCAAGCACAATGATACACTATGCCCAGGAAGTCGAGAAAATTTTCCCGACTGGAACGGGAATAGAACCCGCCAACTCTGGATTGGCGATCCATAGCCTTAACCACTAGGCTAACTGGAGACCCCTACACTGGTACTTTAATGGTAGCAAATTTGAGTAACCTTCAATTCAACCTCCATTCATGGTAAAAACACGACACATTACAAAAGCTTATGGGTGTCTTAATTACTCAAACTATCCCGATTCCTCCAAAAAGTCGTGCAGGACTGTCGACACACGCGACTTGCAATCCCCTCCGTGCCGAATAATTTCTTTCTCAACTACTTTTCTCGCTCCGCTTTTCGAAGCGAATCTCATCCATGCCAACATTGAAGACATCCATCGCTATTAAAGCACACTAATTCTTCTTCAAAGCAACGTTGAGAAGCCACGCAAAAAGTCTGCGGAGTTATTTCATAACTAGCGCCTTGCCACGATGCACCCCGTTGAACCAAACCTAGCACTGCCTGGGCAGTCGTATCGCATTGTTGCACAAATTCATCATTTTCTACATGATTCAAAATTCATCTCATGGTGGAAACCCCTGTTTCCATTTCCTATTGCATGCTTCGTATTCCAGGGAAGCCACAGTCTTCCGCTTACTCATTGGAACTATCCATCTTCCCCAACCTTGAGAATTCCAACTATTCTCACAGAGTTAACATGGGAAACCCTTCCGATTTCCGCCGAGATACTTCGTCAGAGAACTCTACCAATTCTCCTTCACAGGGAAAATCCTTCCGATTTCCGCCAACGCCATGAGAAACACTTTAATTCTCTTGAGCTTTGCCGCCAGGAGAATTCTTTCAATTCCCGCAAATAAACAGGGGAAATCCCTCCGGATTTTCCGCCAACTCCATGAGAATCACTCTGATTCTCGCAAAGCTCAACCCCACGGAGAATGCATCTAAATTCTCGCGTCTGAACATTTTCACCCAGTCACTTGCATTACTCCACCTAAATTGCAGTATTTGCGAACATCTGCTTGTCCACATCAATCCGTAGATAATCCGGCTCCTGCCGTTGCCGTTATATTTATATTTACCTCGTTTTTCTTTTTAATCCTCGTCGCCACTTGTAATATTGTGTCCGTCCGTCTCCGCTGCTAGCAATGAATGTTGTTGTTTTCGTTCCCTTTCCCAATTGTTCCCATCACGGTCATGTGTGCCAAAGGTATGCGCACAGACAATGATGTGAAACAGATCAAGGTATAAATAGGCATAAGGTACGCACACCAATGTTCGTCGGCCAATATACTACAGACATCCTAAAGAGATGAACCAGTCTCGGGCTGAAAATCTCCCTAATAAAGATACCTACTGTAACCTGTCGGTTACATCTTTAGATTTTTATGTTTGCATGAGCCGAATGTTGGCGGAAATTTCATGTTTTTTGTAATATAAATCAGAAGGCCCCACACGACTGAGAGGGTTACTCCGCTACCAAACTATTTCAACTCAGCATTGCTGAAGGGCGTAGTGGATGGCCATTATGATTTTATGTTTATGTGTGTCATGGCCGGGAATTTTGTCGCATGGGCGCTGCCATCTTCCAAATTGAAGATTTTTGGGCAGAAGTATATAGGCGTCCCGTGTGAGAAACACCGATCTCTACGATCGGATAAAAGTAGTGCCGCGTAGTGATTCTACTACCCCCCCTTCTTTTCCGATGGTGGGATTTGGGGCAACGGCCTACTACCGTTCAGGTAACGTAATCTAAGTTTTGGTCATTTGATCCCCTGACGGTAATTCTAATCCATAGGACCTCTTCCCGTATTATAAAATACGGCCTCACACGGGTCGACTCGGAAGTCAAAATGGCTTCCGGGTCTAACAGCCAAAGACGACCTTTCGTCCGCATTCGGACAATTCCCTCGGGCCTCGGGCCCTAATTGTCAAGGAGGGTCCTCTCTCGGCACGGTCTCTCCGGTATCGTCCTGGGCCGTGCCGATATCGCCAATGAGAGAAGACGCCTAGCACCACCAACGATTCCAGCAAAGCCCGCTGGACCGATTCCGACGCCATTCCGGACCAATGGACATCCCCGAGCCGCCCCGCGGCGAGATTCCGGCCCCACGGTAGGGCTATCGCAATCGTGCGTAACCGTGTGGGCCAGCGCCGGAGGAGTATAACAGTGCCCACAGTGATCGATCCCCTCTCTTGTACACACCACACAAAAATGTGAACCACACACCCACACGCCACAGAATAGGGCAAATAAATGTTTAAAGAACATGAAAATTCAGTGTTTCCATACTTAATCCGCGTCCCCTTGATCACCCAGTAGTAAGCCGACTCTGAGACCCAGCTCGAGGAGTTTCTTGCTGCTGCTAGCTTGTACGGGTAAGTAGTTGGCAGGCAGCTAGTTACACTACCTACCTAAATGAACATCCTGGAAGAAGCTTATGAAAAAATCATAAAAATCTATGCAAGAATTGCTATTGAAAACTTTAGAGGAATAATCCTGGGAAACATTTTCCAGCATTCCTACATTAATATCTGAAGGAGTTCTCGAAGGAACCCTTAAAAAACAGTAGAAACCCCGTGGAAATTTAAAACTAACTAGCTGAAAGGAATCTACAAGCTAGAAAATCATTTGAAATTTCCTAAATGTCCTCATTTTTTTTTTTCCTGGAAAATTCTTATTTGAAGCAATTTTACTTTTTTCACTGAATTTTTCAAGCATGGCTGAAACATTTCTCAAAGTATTTTTTTAAGAATTCTTCTATAATATACCACTCAAATTCATGATCACTTTGAAAATTGTATTTTTTGACGAACCCAGTAGCCTTTGGCAGGCTTTTCCTTCAATTTTATCTGACGGGTTCTAACAGGTATTTCTCCAAGAATAGCTTATGAGTTGCTACACCAATTAGGCTAAACATTGTTTAAGGAATATTTTTGAAATAAAAACATGAAAGAGAAGTTCGGACGAAATGTCTTAAAGTACTGCATGTAAGCAGCTAATTTACAAGAATCAAGCAAAATTAGTCAAGTTGATGTTCGAATCAAAAGTTTTTTTTTGTTTTGTTTTTGCTTTATAGACTTGATTTCAAGAAAAATAGAAGTAGTTCAACATATCTGTTAAGATCAAAATACTTCAGTGATTGTTGAAATCCGGGACATTTCCGGGACGATTTACAATGCGGGACGACTAGCCTGAATCCGGGACTGTCCCGCAAAATCCGGGACGTCTGGTCACTTTAAATATTGTTTATGCAATTCAGTATCATAATTTCTATTTTATAACTCATTTTAGTATCATAATAGCCAATTTTTCCGAACTGGTTCAATATGCAACTGAAATGAGTTGCATAATGAAAAATAGTTGCATAAGATTCATAATGCAACTCATTTGAGTTGCATTATGAACATTATGCAACCTAAATGAGTTGTATAATGAAAAAATCATTGCATAATATTTTGTATGGAACTCGTTGCAAAACTCGATTTTTTCAGCACTCTTCGTATTTATCCAACTGGACAAGCCTCGTTGGATGAATGTACGACTCGTGCTGAAAAAATCAACTTTTTGTAACTCATTAGATAAATAACTATTTTTAAATGGTGATTTTGAGCTTTATGGTAATTTATGCTTATGTCGTATTTAACGATTTCAATTACCAGCACATGGCAGAATCCCAGAACAAAACGAAATAATTCCCGGCGTGATATTCAAGCCTTTTCAACGCACATTATCTGATCTTTAATATCTTATCCTGTAGCGTGGTTCGAATCCCGATTTAGGCGCAATTAGCAGCAAAAAATGAACAACTGCAAATCCAAAACGTACCTCTAGCCTCGAAAGAGAAAGGAAGGCAATGAATCGGGGAAAATGAGCAGGAGGAAATATTTTTGTTTTTTTTTTTGACAATTTGGGGGATAGGAGGGATAAGAATTTATTTAGTCGTATATTGGGCCAAGCCCTGCATTTAATTAGTACGTATAGTGCTAAATAGATGCTATTTTAACTGCTTAATGGTTACCTGGGTTGCTATTTGTAGTTGCTGTCCAGCGTGGTAGAACTTATAGTGGTAGTGCCTAGCTAACGCTATTGCTAGCGGATGACGATGATCCAAAATGAACGGATGCTTCCTAGTTTCGGGCACTGGAGCATTGGCAAGACGACCACCGACGCATATGATGCCTGCCTTCAATACAGGGTACAACGATCTGATCCTGGACGATGATTTCACCTCTCCTTGTTTTCCAAGATCTGCCATTTCTTCCGCAAAGCTGTCATGTTGAGCTTGACGCACTAGGACGAGCAGTGCTTCTTCTAATTCTTCCAGTGAGACAGGTCCAGTTCTCTTCGAATTTCGATTCGCAGTATTGTGCTTGAGGCGGAGCAGAAGGGCTATAATGCGCTACAGCTCCTGGTACGACCATCGTAGTTCAAACAGCTCATTCGGAGGAAATCCCTGCGTGGGAAACGCTTGAGATGCACGCGCTCCCGAAAGCGTGACGTCTTCTGGAACTTCGGAGATTTGGCTCGTTTGAGGCCAATAGCATTGATCCTGCAATAACCACTGGGGACCTTCGAACCAGCGCCGTTCGTATTGGAGTTGGGCTGGCGACATCCCACGAGAAATTAGGTCCGCAGGAATCTCGATTCCCGCTACGTGGCTCCACGTTCCGCCTTGGGTGAGATGTTGTATCTCCGATACTCGGTTGGCAACGAACACTTGCCAACGAGACGGAGGAGATCCGAGCCAGTGATTAACAATTGTGGAATCCGTCCAGAAAAACGCGGTAGGTACTGCCTTGACTTGGACGAACTTCTCGTAGAGATAACTTAACAGGAGTGCAGTCGACAACACGAGCCGGGGAATTGTCATTTTCTTCTTCTTTTGCTTCAGATTCTCAAGAGGAGCCACTCGAGACTTCGATGTGATTAACCGTACAGTGACGGTCCCGTCTGAAGCAACGCACCGAAGATAGAGACACACTCCGTACGCTACTGTTAACGCATCGCTGAATCCGTGCAGTTGAACGGAAACGCAATCATTGCTGAGTCCAACCTAGCGGGGAATAGTAAGCGTTTCGAGTGCCATTAAGTTCTGTCTATATTCTTGCCACATGTCATGTATCGACTAGTCCAGTGGGTCATCCCAGCCGCATTTCAGCCGCCACAGCTGCTGAATGAAGATTTTCGCCTGTACAACAACCGGACCGACTAGTCCCAACGGATCGAATAGGGACACTGCGTCGGAGTGTATGCTTCGCTTAGTGATGATTGAGGAATTGGACTTGCATTGTGGGAAGGAAAAGTTGAATTCGTCGGAGCTCACATTCCATCGTAGTCCCAGTGTTTTCACTGTAGCATTGGACGAATCAAGCTCAAGCATGGAGCGATCATCTCGCAGGTGCTTCGGAATGCTATGGAGAACTTCGCTTGAGTTTGAATTCCATTTTCGGAGACTGAATCCGGCCGAGTCCGACACGTCCTTGACTTGCTTCACCAACGTTTTGGCTTCCTCGATGCTATCGGCGCCCGACAGCATATCGTCGACGTAAAAGTCATGGTAGATGACTTCAGATGCCACTGCTTCTTGAGGCATCTTGTCGCTAAATACGGCGCGCTAGCCGTACCATACGTGACAGTCGTGAGTTCGAAGAATTTCAAGGGTTGGTCTTTCGAATCACGCCACACAATTGTGTGGAGAGGATGATCGTTTGGTTGAGTGAGCATCATCCGGTACATTTTTGCCACATCCGACACTAATCGCTATTCTATGGAGGCGAAACCGTAGTAGAATCGCCAGAAGAGGATCCTGGACCACTGGGCCGACCATTAATGCGTCGTTTTCCAAGAAATCAGAGATTCCCCAAAAGTCCCAAGTAACCAAAAGTTCCGCTTCCCATGACAAAATGCACTTTCAAGTTTCACGAAGTTCAGATAAAGTTCCGAATGCTGCTTGATATGCTACTAGAAACTTTATTGGAACTATGTATCAAGTTCTTAGAAGTCCATTTCAGTAGCTTGATATGCTAAGGATTATTTATTTGTCATTTTTGCAAAAACTACTTCATAAGAGTATTGGACAGCAAGTTTAAATTTACCAAATCAATTAATTGAAGTGTAGATGAAAAAAAAAATATGACGCCCACCGGATTTGTACCGGTAGCCGGTGCATGGGAGCCTTACTCTACCTCAACACTAGAAATGCGATGAAGTATACAGTGGAAGATATCTGACTTGAATCAATGCTCTGCCGACAGCTGTTTGTAAACTTGTACAGTAGCGCAGTTAACCTCATCATATCAAGAGTGTATAGCAGCGCAGCGGTACGACAGTAGGATATCATGTAGGAGGACCCGGTTCAAATCTTCATAGGAGTGTGTAATGTATAGTAAGTTTGATCATGTTTTACGCAATACAAGCAAACTACAGAGATTGTGGCGAATCTGAAAAGTACATTTTTGGTTTAACATTTGAGGGGCCCAGATACAAAGGGGTGTAAGTGATCATTTTGTCGATTTTGAGCTGAACATATCAAAAAATTCTTCATATTTCAAGCTTTCGGGAACTTTTTTAAGATTATTGTTAAGATGATTAGACAAATTTCAATAAAGCGGAGAAAATTGGTTCGATTTTGAAACTCCATACATTTTGTATGGGACAAAAATTGGTGTAAAACTTTAAACCTCATTTACTCGAACGTCGGTTTTTAACACTTACACCCTTTTGCTTCTAACCCCCTCATTTATTTTGAGAAAGTTCCATCAGAAGCTGCTTAGAAAGCTATCCAGCTTCCTTATGTGAACTTTCAAAATCCGGAATTACTTAAAAATGAAGCTGCTTAGAAGACTAAAGAGCAACCTCTAGCATGCTGCTTAGCTCATAAAGTACCCTCTTGTCCGAACTTTTAGTTACTTGGGGTGTTAGCAAGGTTTCTCTGAAGATTCCACTAGAAGATATTTGAGGTATCCTGACAAAATATCCAGGGACTCAACTATTTCTAGGCATATTCCTAAAAAAATCGAGAGTTCCTTCGGAAACCTATAAAGTTTTTTTTTGTATATAATTCCAATAATTTCGTACACAATTTCACATGCATTTCATGTAGAAATACCGGGATTTTAGATAAAAATCCTTCCAGATAAGTTTCTAAACAAAATACCATGAATTTTAACAGAAATTATTCAAGCAACAACAAATAAAAAAAAATCTGCAAGAAAAAGAATTCATTAGGATTTTTGCAAAAAAAAGTCGGCACAGATGCACTAACGTAATTGCATTGATGATATGAATTAATATCAAAAGTATTTTACCCGTCGCCGTTAAATTACAATTACGTCCACCGCCTGCGCAAACAACAGGTGCCCGATTCTCTTCGGCTCTTTCTTTCACACACCAACGAATCTTGCTATAACTTGTACTAACAGCCTCTTGAAAAAAAAAAATAGGTCACTATCCGTCTGCCGAAATAGCAAAGAAAGGAAAAACAACGTGCTGCGGATGATATAGTCAAAGCATTATTGTAATAAACCCGAAATTCCGCTGAAGACGGTGTCGGCATGATATATTTTCATCGTACCGTGGTGGCGGCGTCCAACGCCGACGGATGAGGTGGGGTGACAATTTTGGTCATCAGAGCTTGATGAATGAGTTTTCATTCTCGACTGATGAACCGCTTGCTCAGTAGCATCAGCAAGGGTGCCTTTTGGCACTTTGGCGAGCATACGACAACGCTCGACGACGTGAATTTTGTCAAGTCCAGCACTCGCAATCGCAAGACTCGGTGTAGCCATGTTATTTGAAGCAATTTTCGATATAAATAGCGACAAATTTTGTGGCTGGGCGAGGAGAGCGCCGAGTGGGGCTGTCTGACCGAATATTTAATTCGATGACTGACCAGTGATCCGCTGAACACCGATCTCCCCTAAATTGCACGCTGTTGCTAAGAAGCAAATCGTAAAATTTGGCCATTGTCTGCTATATCTTGAGAGGGCGTTGATTCGGACTGAAGGCATGTTTGAAGATGTTTTTTATTTCCTTTTAAAAAAATTATCAAATTGAAACAAACTGAAAACATGGTTCAACTAATCAGTGCAAGTTCGCAAGAAATGGGAATACATACAATAAATATCTAACCCGTGTTCGAAATAATCTTAAATTCACCAGTGACAGTCAAAATTTGAAACGACCATGACTATAGATGATCTGTAATACACGTTAGGGTTGGTTACGGGCGAACTGTTTCATTTGACCTTCACTGTATACTACGACAATTAATGAATTCTCATGTCTGCTGTTCAATATAGATCTCGATCTTGACCTCTATCGGGGCTTAAGGACAAACGTCTTGACATCCCGCTTCAACAGTGCATCAGAACTTCAAATGCACAAATCTCAAGAAGCAAGCTTCACACAACAAAGTGTTTTATTATTCTGTTCTTGCTCACTTGTAATAAGCTTGAAATAAGAAGATCAGGTACGCTGGTTTTGTTTACGAAGAGATGTGTGCCCTCGAAATCCTGAGTAGGTGCCAAAGTCGGCCATTGTGGCGGCCATTTTGGGATTCTAACAAGTCTGTCCTTAACAGCCGGGCTTGTCAAAGTTGGAAGTGTACAGCGGGCAAGGCATGTTGCAAGAATGCTGGATAACGATCCTACAAAAATTATATTCGCAAGAGTTCCGGAGGGTACACGAAGTAGTAGAACACATTGGACGATTTGGCTGAACAGGTCGAAAATGATCATGTTAAGATCTGACCAGCAATGTCGAGTCCGTGGCATGAAATTGTTTAGTCAGCTTTATCTGTAAGAATGTTGAATTTATACTGGAACGGTATAAACTACACTCTGTTCCATAACTATAGATCCATCCAAAATTTATTTTCTATTTATTCAAAGTGCAACTGATTATTCCA
The DNA here is from genome assembly GCF_035046485.1 of Aedes albopictus. Classification (NCBI taxonomy): domain Eukaryota; kingdom Metazoa; phylum Arthropoda; class Insecta; order Diptera; family Culicidae; genus Aedes; species Aedes albopictus. Next base: position 19,589,799 of record NC_085137.1, read on the forward strand.
TGCACTACACTATAATGATTACTCATGTGTCTTACACACACTAACGTGTAATTTCATTCATGCACATGATGTATACACAGATAAATGAAAAAAAAAACTAAAGTCCCTTTGTTTCATGACTATATATCCAATACATGTAAGTCATTCGTTTTGCCTAACCAACGTGTTGTTTTAGATTCTGTACTCAGTTTTATCTCGGCATTTGACGTATTGTTACGTGAAAATTTCAATGTATAATATGCCGCATGAAAAATATATATCTGAAGTTGAAATTCATTGGCGTAGCTAAGGGGGGTTCCAGGGGTGCCTGGTACCCCCTAGAACAAATTTGGCACCCCCTAGAATTTTTCCTTGACAGTCACCTAAAAGTTGAAACTTCACACAATAATTCCTATATTTATGAATGGCACATTTGAACAAAACTTAAGCACACCCGGAATTCATTATACCAGTTGTACGTTTTGGCGTTTTGGATAATGGTAGGAACAATCAACGGACTTAGGCTCCATTGCTCCAGAAATAACTCTATCCATTTATACAGTGATTTCTCTAGACTTCCTTTATGGATTCCTTCCGATATTTCTTCAATAAACTTCCCTTAGCTTTCTCTAGACGACTGCCTGGGATTGTACATTCTAGATATTTCTGCAGAGATTGATCCAGTAATTTCTCCTAGAATTTCTTTGGAAATTCTTACTATGATACTTCTTAGAATTCTCCTATGGATTCCTCTAAAAATTTCATATTTCATGAATTCCTGGTGGGATTATTTAAGACAATCTTCCTGGGATCCTTCCAGAAGTTCCTCCGGTGATTCTTCCAGGAATTCCTAAGGAGTTTTTATTCGGAGATTCTTCCAAAAATTCCTCATGGAATTCCCTTAAAACTTATATTGGCCTTCCTCCGGGAATTGGATTTTTATGGGTGTTGATTTAATTCAATATTCTGAATCTACACGCCAAACTGAGCCGAAATCCCAATTTTCATTAATTTTGTAGCCCGGGGACCTAATCGTAAATTCAATTAAAGTTTGTATGGAGGCGATTTATCGAATCACCCGTCGTTCCATTTTGTACTGGGCGGAGCTGTCAAGCTGTTGCCTAGCTGTCAAAAAGTGGTATAAAAAATCACTTTGAAATTGATCAAATTGGCACCTTTGAGCATTAAAAAATCGGAAAAAATCATAGTGGCTCAGAAAAAGGTGCTCCTTTGTAAAAATTAAAAAAAAATCGATACATTTTTCAAAATTTGAAAACCAAATTGTGGCTAGGATTCCTCAAGCAACTCCTGCTGCGTTTCTTCCAGCAATTTCTCCTAGAACTCCTTCAAAAATTCTCACTGTGGTACCTTCAGGAATTCTTCCGGAAAATCTCCCTGGGATTTTTCTGAAAATCCCTTCGGTGATTACTCCAAAGATTTCTTCAAGGATTTATACAGGACTTCCTCCAGAGGTTCTAAAATTCCATAGGGGGTTTCTCCAAGAACTTCTATTGACCTTCCTCCATGAACTCAGCTGGAATTCTTCAAGCAATATCCATTAGGACTCCTTTAGAAATACTTCTAGGGATTTCTCCTGACTTACTAATTTGCTGCAATACTTTCAGGAAGTCTTCCTGAGGTTCCTCCAGAAATTACTCCTGCGATTCCATCAAGGATTGCTCCAGTATACTTCCACCGATTCTTTCAAGGATAACTGTAGGTATTGCTCCAGGCATTTGTTGGAGGAACTTCTCTTAGGGTACCCCCGGAATTCCTGATTCTAGGATTTCTATAGAAATTACTTCTATGATATCTCCCGGATTTCTTCTTCCAGAAATTCCAAGTGTGGTACTTCAGAAATTATGCTATGGATTCTCCTGGAGCTTTCCCTTGGCATCTTTGCTGGTAATTTTTTTTCAGGCCAGCTTCCTGGAATTCTTGCAGAAATTCCTTCGGTTATTCAACCAGAGATTTCTCCAAGGATTCATCCAGGAATCCCTCCAGTAATTTTATCCGAAGATTCCTCCAAAAGTTCCTACAGAAACTCCTCAAACAATTCTTCCTGCGTTTCTTCCAGCAATTCCTCCAGAAATTCGTACTATGATACGTACAGAAGTTATTCTAGTGATTCCTATACAAATTTATCCTGGCATTATGGCTGGAATTCTTCCGGGAAATCTTCCTTAGTTTCCTTCAGAAATTCCTCCTGCGATTCCTTCAGAGCCTTCTCTATAGATTCTTCTAGAATACCTCTGCCGGTTCATGCAGCAACTTCTCTAGATATTCCAAGGATTATTTTCTTTGGATTCCCCCAGGCAGTGAGGTTTCTCTTGAAATTCCTGTATATGTAGTTTCTTCCAGCAATTCCTTCTATGATTTCTGCTGAGATTTCTACAACGATACATCCCAGAATCCCTTTAAAAATACCTCCTGATATTTTTTCGTGTGATTTCTTCAGAAGCTCTCCGGTAATTCCTCCAGGAATTTTTATCCAAGACATTTCACCCAAGGATTCTCTCATAAATTTCTCATGGGATTCCTCCAGGAAATCCTCTAGGCCTTTCTACAGGAATTTCTGCTGAATTTCTCAAGCTATTCCTGCTTTGGTTCTTCCAGCAGAAATTCTTACTCCCGGAGTTTTTTGGGGATTCTTCTTAGAATTTCTCCAGGGATTCCTTCAAAAACTTGCTGGGATTATTCAGTGCAATCTCCCTAGGAGCCTTGCAGAAGTACCTTCGGTGTTTCCACATGGAAATCTTAAAGGATTTTTTCCTGGGATTTCTTTAATTCTAAGAGATGAACCAGCCTAGGGCTGAAAATCTCTATAATAAAGTAATAATAATAATAGTTTCTTCAAATATTTCTCATTAGATTCCTCCAGGAACTCCTCTCGACTTTCATCCAGGAATTCCTCCTGGGATTCCATAAGCAATTCCTGCTGCTTCTAATGTTTCAGGAATGCCTCCTATTCCTCCTCCAGAAATTCTCACTGTGATACTTGCAGCAATCCCTCTAGGGATTTCTCCTGGTATTCTTGCTGGGATGATTGCTGAGATTGCCTTTGATTCTTCCAGGGATTTTTCTAAAGACTCATCCAGGAAATCCTCTAGAGTTTTTATTCATGGATTTCTCTAAAAATTAATCATGGTATTACTCTTGGACAGTGGTGGGCACGCTTGCCGTTAACCGTTAACGCATTTCGGAAGAACATTTGCCTCAATTTTCGTCAAGGTCACTTAAAAATTCACTTTCAATGTTCTCCAATCTGCAAGTGGGGCATACCTTTCTACTGAGGTGAAAAAAGATTAATTTGAACTTGCAGTTTTCGAGTTATTGAGTGGCAAACGCAATTTAACGGTTAACGGATAGTTGTCGTTAACTGTCATCGGTTAAATTCCGTTCGTCTCTCAATAACTCGAAAACTAAAAGTTCAAATTGATTTTTTTCCACATCACTAGAAAGGTACACCTCACTTGCAGATTGGAGAACATTTATAGTGCACTTTTAAGTGACCTTTGCGGAAATAGAGGCAAATCTTCGTCCGCAATGTGTTAACGGTTAACGGCAAGCGTACCTACCGCTGCTCCTGGAACACCTCTTAGCCTTCTTCAAGGAACTCCAGCTGAAGGAATCCCAATAGAAATCTCTAGAGAAATCCCTAAACAAATTTCGGGAAAAGTTGGAATTTCCAGAGAAATCCTAGGAGGTATTACTAGAGAAACCTCTAGTGAAATCCTATAGGAATGTAAGGGAAAAACAAGTTAATTGAGAGATGAATTGGTGAAAAAAAATCGCGTTCTGGTGGGATTCGAACAACTTTGTACTCGCTAGACCGCAGTATGGCCATTACTTTGAGGGTTCTTTCGGCATGGTTGTTTTGTTTTTGAAAATCTCTACGGTAGATTTATTGGAATTTAATCTGCATTTTTTTTTTGGATTTTCTTTTTTCTATAATTTCAATGGCTATTTCTTTGGAATTCTTTATGTATTTATTGTATTTATATTTTTATGTTTGCTTCCGAACATTTCTGAAAAGGAAATTCAGAAATTCTCAACTCGACTTGCTCAAAGAAAACCTTATAAAATTCACGAAAAACTTTCTGAAAAACCCCAAAGAAATTACCGGAAAAAAAATCCATCAAAACTACCTTAGAACTTTCAAAGTAGTTGCCAAAAGAATTAATATAAGAATTACCAGAGGAACACGTAAAGAAAATATTAGGGCTTTTAAAATTGACCAAATTCAATTTCAATATAAATTGCCAAAATACATTTTAAAAAAGTTTTCACAAACATTCACAAGAAATTCTCAAAGAACTTTCCGAGATCATCAGAGAAATTTCTGAAAAAAAATAGAAAGAATTCCAAAAGTAACTGCCGTAGAATCATTGTGAAAGAATTTTAAAGAACCGCCGAAGATTAAAAAAAAAATCCCGATGGAAATCTCAAAGAAATTTGCAGAATAAATTTCCAAAGGAATAACCGAAGAAGTGCCCAAAGTAATCGAAGTTTCCAAAATTTCCAAAGGATTTGATGATGTAATTCCCAAATAAATTTCCAATGCAAGTAACATTGGAATTGCCAAATGTGTTGCGAAACCATCTGCTGCAGGAATTCCTTTCACAATTACTGAAGAAATGTAGAAGAAATTGTCTAAAGAATTTTCGTCAAAATTTTAGATACGATGTATAAAAGAATTTCTAATGGAATTGCCGATGAAATTTTCAAAGGATGCGTGAAGGTGTTTCGTATCAAATTCCAAACATATTATCAAATAAATTGTTAAAGAAAATTTCGAAAGGGAACCAAAGGTATTACCGAAGAAATTTGCCAAATCCTAAGGAATTACTGAGAGATTTACAAAAGAAGTCCTAAATTAAAAACAAATGCAAAACATTTTCCGTTAATATTCCCTGAGGAATTACCAATAGAATGTTTTGCCGAAAGCAAAAAATTTATGTGTATTCAAAATTTACGAAGCTGAATATTTTGATTGATTACTACAATGTTGATTTAACATGTTTCTGAGCTCAGAACAGAACTCAAGATAATCGAGTTCAATTTCTGTAGTTTCAAGAATCATACTCACAATTTCTCTGTTAAAGTATTTTCAAGTCCACGTGGTAGTGCTCAACTAATGAAACAAAAACGCTATCTCCATTAATGCAAATATTTAACCTGATTTTGCAATTTAAAGTATTTATAACTCTTACAATTGTTTGAAAACTATTTTTATAAGGATTGTTAGCATGCAATAAAGCAAAGAGGATTTCTCGATAAATACAAATTAAACGCAAATTTGGGAATGTTTCATAGTTTCAGAGATTTACACTTCTAATAATTGGCTTCTTAAGCGGTGTTGAGATAATCCTATATACTGAATCTGCATGCCAAACTTAGCCGAAATCTAAATTTCCATGAATTTTGGTGTCCGAGAACCTATTTAAAATTCAATTTGAAGTTTGTATGGGAGCGATTTGTCGAATCACCCCTCGTAGCATTTTGTACTGCACGGAACTGTCAAGCAGTTGTCCAGCTGTCAAAAGGTGATTTCAAAAAATATCTTTGAAATTAATGTTAGGTACCAAAATGAAGTTCTAAAAATCTGAAAAAAAATCATAGTGGTTCAGAGAAAGGTTCTCTTTCGTATAAAAGTAAAAAATCAATACATTTTTCAAAATTTAAAAATCCTATTGCTCTGAAAATGTATTGTTACGGACCTGATTATTTTCAATCCACAAAACAAAGGGATTGTCGCGATGATTGTTAAGTTCAAACTAAAAATACAAATTCCATGTATTATACGCAATCGAGTTTTCAAACCTCACACGGCGGGATAGTGTTAAATCAGTACCTACAACGATTTGCATTTTCAAAAAAAAAAATCTGTTCTTTTAAATATAGCGCGTTTCAATTTAGGGGTTATTTTTCTTGCAGTAAATTGAGGGTGGATCGGTAATTCCTTTTACAAAAAAAGCAAAACAACCCGAAGGCCACTGAAACTGGCACCCCCTAGGCACCCCCTAGGAAAAAATCCTAGATACGCCAATGTTGAATTGTAGGTTGATATTACTTTATCACGATATCTCCCTGCCTTTATGCGATCTCGATGGTTTTTGTTCTAAATTTCTCTCGACTTGTCGATATACTCTTTTTACAAGTTACTTAACCTGGTTTCCAAGGTGCAAACTACTCTGAGAAGGTGAAGCGATATCTGTTTGGTAAAGGTTATTCCTAGTTACGGAGGTTTAAAAATTAAATATTCATTTCGATCTATTTAAAAAATTACAGTTATTTAAAGGACCATGGAGATATGGTATGGTCTTTCAAGATGCGGAGAATAAACTGTCATTTGTATAAATATTTATTTGATTGGCTTCTTAAGACATATTTGACACCTTGGGAGATCTTTTTGGACGAAAAGAATGTTTTTTTTTTGTATTGGAGAGATTCACGAAAAGAACCACTTTACTTCTCAAGGAATTATCGGGGGTGGCGGCTTGATGGTATGGGAGGGTTCTGTCGACTCAAATGGACGTTCAGCAATGCACCGAGCTTCAGATCCTGAAGAAGTATCTGTTGCCGTTTTTTTTTTGCAGCAATGCCGTTAAACAAATTAGACGTTTCATCAAAATAATGTACCTGTTCACACGGTTTAGGCAATTATGGCTCAGTTTCGTGAAAAACCTATTCAAATTAAGGAATGGTCTGCTTATTATCCTGACCAGAATCCAATCGAGAATATGTAGGGTTGATTATAAAAGTAGTGTTTGAATAAAATAAGCCGTATATAAAGCGTGCAGTTGTTTGAACGTGGAATAAAATCCAAGCATCTACCCATTAAGGTAAAGGGCATCAGCAGTCACTTTCCAAACAATCGTCTTGGTCTGAAATTGCTACTTTACATTTACATTACATTTATTATTACTGTCAACAGGTAAAATACACACCCCAATGACAAATACTTAATACTTAACTACTTAAAACTAACATAAAATCTTCTTAAATCTACTCTTATTAACTGCACGGGAAACATGAAAATCAAAAACCTCATAACATCTATTGAAAACACTTGCACATACTCTGCAACGGTTCGTTAACAGCATAGTTAGTTCTAGAGTAATTCAAACTTAAAAATGAGTGAGACCGTAGACTACGTCTAACAATATGAATATGAAAACAATATGAATCGAATTCATTCTACATATCCGATTATTCAAAAATATTGTTTGGATCTATAGTTATGAAACATAGTGTATATGATCGATACAGGCAATGAGTGACCCAGGTGCAGATATCTTCACGTCAGCTTTTAATAATTTCCCATTATTCACAAAAATGACCTAAGAAATCAACGTTGACAAGCGTCACTTTATAATGCGACTGAGAAATGTGCAACAGATTGCAATATGTGTGATACTTTTGATGTTCCAAAGATTTTTGGCAGCACAACAAGACACCAGACTGCGACTTCCCCGATGATGGTGGAGCAACATGGTGATCTACGCGTTTGAAATTTAGTCCACTCGTTAAAACTGACGAGCATTCCGGATGGCATGTACCCACAGGAAATAGTTTCTGCAATCATGCAAATCAAATCAATCTCGGTACACCGGTGAGCCAAGGGCGAACTCAATTAGTGCTCATTAAAAATGTCCAAAATGCCCTTGGCCAGGCCTGCCTGCAGGAGCGAAAAAAAGTCCACATCTTTGTATTAATTACCGTGGAGTGTCCCCTTTACAAGGAAAACGATATCCGCATTTTTCTATGGAGATCGAATGGGCATCAACAACACAATCACAAACAAGGAACTGGAAGCGATTTTTTAATTATGTCGTAATTGACTTCGTCTGCTTTCTCTGGAACCCACCGAGCGGTCTGGCACTTAGTGGCAGAACATCTGGCTAGGATTATGTTTGAATTACTTCTCTGATTCGAACGAAGAAATCTATTTTCCACGACCGTTATTATAAAATGAACCTGTAGGTGTAGGTAGAAGTAGCGTGAGCAGAAACGTCGAGTACATAGTAGGAGTCGTTTCCCAGCGAATAAGATCCACCAATCAAAGAAAACAGGAAAAGTCGAGAGCCAGAAGGATAAAAACATCCATCCCAGACAGCCCATCTATATAGCTATATATTTACAGTTCAACAAGTGGAACCTGATTGTGCCTTTGCCCATTTAGTGCTGCTGGGATTCGATGTAGGCAAGGGATGGGATGGGATAAGCTCCCATAGCAGCGCCCTACACAGAAGCGCTCGGATAGTACTAAGGTGGAACGGAAATGCAGCACAACGCCTCTCAAGTCAACCCACGCCGAGTGCGCACGAGTGTTTAATTTTTCGCACCCGCCGGAGCGGAGAGATATAGGTATATATTTATGACGGAGATTTTTCGCGCCAGTTTTCTGCACGCTGATTTGCGCTCAAGGTACGACAGGGAAACGTGCATCGAAATGCACTGTTGGACTGAACAATGTTTGGTTAGCCATATGAATGGGTTTGTAAAAATATACCGCATTTAGTTCACCACTGGACTGCGAACTGCGACTTCTATAGTGCGAAAACGTAAATAAAAGTGCGCGATTGCATCAAATCAGGTTGATGTCTTCGGCGCACTAATTCTTCAATCTATGGTGAACAAGTGCTCTGAAGACACCGAGTTGATTTGATGCAATCGCGCACTTTTATTAGCGTTTTCGCACTCGTGAAAACTAGTGCGATAGTCCAGTGGTGAACTAAATGCGCTATATTATGTACAATTTTGATATTAGATTATGGATGACAACGAGTTGTAGGAATCACTATTTTTCAGAAGCATCACATAGCGGAAGAATGGATGTGCTGTATACTATCCTAAAATTCTTACTCCTCTGAAGAAGTTTATTGTGGATTTACCGGCTACTTGTATTCTACCGGTTACTTAAGGCGAAACTGGAAGCATTTCCTCACTTTTTGGTTTTTGATTTTTTTTTAAATAACGAAGCAATATTTTCAAAATCGGTTTTCGTGCACATGTAGAGTATGGATCAAGGTATCTTCTGATTTTTTTTTGTAGTGGAAAATGTTTTTCGTTTTTGCAGAAACCATTTTTGAACAAAATTTCACAAAAAAATGGTTTCTGCAAAAATGGAAAACATTTTCCACCTCAAAAAAAATCAGAAGATACCTTGATCCATACTCTACATGTGTACGAAAACCGATTTTGAAAATATTGCTTCGTTATTTAATAAAAAATTAAAAACCGACAAAATGAGAAAATGCTTCCAGTTTCGCCTTAAGTAGCCGTTTTCATATAAAAATCAACTTGATTGTCAAAAAATAAATGCCGCTGAGTAGCTAGTGGCAACGAGGAATAGCGCATACAATAAAAATGTTCAAAATCATTTTTAAATTACTCTTTTTATAAAACGGCTACTTTGGAGGCCATACTGAAGCGATTGGCAGAATACAAGTAGCCGGTAAAGCCACAATATCGAAAAAAGTATGGAATAGATACCGTAAGTCGTAACCTTTTGTTGTTTTTATCTTTAGATGCTGGAGATTTCAACGATTTGAGCGACGAAACCATACTTTTGAAAATTGGAGACTGTTCAGAAAACTTCTATACTGATACCCAGTAACAAAAATGACCTAAATGTCGACAAAAACAGTTGCCCAATCACAGCAATGAACTGATAAAGTTGCTGATATTTCGAAAAAATCAAGTGTGTATCATACAATCACGATTATGCATACCAAAGAAGAATCATTATAATGTAAACGCCTGTTTGCTAATTGTAGTTCTGCATTGTGTACTTTCAACGACGAATTGCTTTTGAAACACATTGTAATTGATCGGAAGGTTGAATTTGATCATTTGCGTACTAAATTGAAATTCCATATAAGGATTTTATGATCGTTACGACGTGTAAAAGTACGTCGTTACGATCATAAAATTCTTACCTCTACTTCATTGATATCTAGACATAAGTGTGAATTTTTCAGTTTTTAGAAAAAGTTAGTCTTGTATTACTTTCTCAATGGTTTTTCAATGTGTTCCCTACAAGGCCGAAACCGTTGGTACTACACAATCGATTGCCACTAGTAGTACTTGTAAACATCCTGTGTACACAATTTGGTAGGAGCTTGGTTGTGGTGTGATGTAGCTATTCTGGACATAAATCAGTTTCAAAAGCTTAATTTTAGTTAAAAACGGAGATCTAATGGGGTTGAACTCGTTCATATTTAAAAAAAAAATTGCATACCTTCAAGCGTTTAATGATCATTCTCAAAATTTAAATTTACAATTCAAAAGCCGAATTAATTATTGGTAAGATTTTTGACGCGTTATACTTGTTCAGAAGATCAATATTCAGTGGAGAAGGCAATTTTCTATGTTCAAATTGTGTGGTGATCAATTTCGCCTCAAAATGACTTTTTCAAATTTTTGATTTTTGAAGTCTTTTATGTAACAGTGGGGCATATGCACATGAAACGTTGAAAAAAATATGATTCCAATTTTTATGTAAATCTGTAAGTCCTCTATTATCATGATGCAATAAAAAGTTGATATTCCCATGATAGAAAATTTATAGTTTCAAATGTTCCAGAAGGAGGTTACATTAGTAATAACTAAAACAAACGACTAGTTGTTTATCAATAAATAGTTTTCAACATTTTTTAGGCATTCCAACATGCATCATTCTAATAATGCCTATATGTCACGGGTTGATATTCAGCATTCTAGCAGCATGTCTTGCCCACCGTATACTTCTGGGCTTGGCAACCGCAGAGTGTAGCGAGCACGTGGCTTACCTTTTGCCGCCAAACACCGTTATCTAGCACAGTGCCAAAGATCATTCTTAGCACACGCCTTTCGGAAACTCCAATTGCATGCAAGTGTTTTTTGAGAATGGGTTTTGTTTCATTTTTATAGAGGACCACCTTATTAGCGTTCTATACATCTCATTTTCATCTGTATCAGCTTCTTCCGGAGCTCACAGTACAAACGATTCCCACTGATGATGCGTGTTCGTATTTCACGGCTCACGTTATTTACAGCAGTGGTTATATGGGCCCGAGTTTATGTAGTTCTATTCTCGAGATACAGAAGTTCAAAATTTCTAAGAATAATTGAAGCCTACTAACGGGCAAACCTAGAATCAACCATACTACATTAGGTATGCAATGAAAAACTATGTTTTTTAATACTTTTGTTGTTACTGGAATTTTGCGAATATCGAATCTTATCGTAGACCATACGGAAGATCGAGGATTCAAGGTGCGGGAAATCATAAATATCGTGAATTCAAACTTCCAAAAATGGTATGTATGTGCTATCCATCGATGATGGTGCGGTAATACCGCCGTCACCCTATAAAGCAGTTTATCAGAGCAAAGCTCATAAGGTTCGACTACAAACTATGGGCCTTATGCGGCTGTGACGGCTACTTCTATCATTTTAATTTGTACTGTGGCAAAACATGCGCTGAAGAAAGTGCACAACCCCTTGGAACAAGAGTTGTGACAATGACAAAAATGCTGTAAATCGTCAATGAGCTCTAAACAGGTGTTGTTACAAGTTGGAAAATCGGATACAGATACGAATGAAAATCCCAAAACATTCTTGCATTGTGAAGGGGATTGTTTTTGCTCTAGCAGTCTAGCCTAGCATATAGAAGGAAGCATGGTCTTTTGGTTAAGTTGGTTTCCCCTAAGTTTTGATCATATTTTGATTGGTTTATTGAAAGTGTAAACTGCCCTCGGACGCATAAGTGTCACAATTCAACTATCGAAATACGTATAAATTCATATGTTGACAAAATATTTCAAAAATACGTATAAAAATATGATGTTTGACATAAAAACCTCAAATGTGTCGAAATGTAACATGTGACACTTATACGTCCGACGGCAGTAAAGCTCTTCATTCCGATTATCGCTGTAACAGTTAATGGAAGAGGTTTCTCGCTAGACCAACGAAAAACCAATGATATAATTATTCTCTCTAAAATTTGATACCTGACCCAATGTCCAATCATTGCACAACGATAGTGACAATGTCAAAATTTGTATTTGTTGTGACAATACCACATAGGTTATCCCCAACTTGAACAGATAATGACAAAGATCGAACACCACGCAAGAGATGTTCAACCTTCGCATCGTGATTTTCGAGGTGATACTTTGAGTTGGTAAGCATCACATCATTGTAAAGAAGCACCATTAAGCAGTTTGTCAACAAGTTACGAGTACCTACTTTGTCGTTTGTTTTGTGTATCTCTTCTGTGACAATTCGCTTCACTGGCCTGACCTGTGGTCAGTAACCACATCATAACACTTCCGTGAAACTGTTATTCATAGCCGTCCAATGTTCCTTATCTTGCCACTGATGACCGCGAACACAAAACAATAAATCTGGAATGATTCATCTCAAATTATCAGACAAAACAAGGCTATCAATGCCTATTAACACCAAAAAGTAAACAAACAAAAGTTAAATGCATAACACTATGAAAATGATTTGTCCTGTTTTTTAACATAAGCGCGAATAGTATGACACCATTTTTTTAAATTACGATTTTTGTTGACTACTCTTTTGGGGTAATTTTCAACGAATTTTCATATATAGGTACTTCCTGTGCATGTATCTTGTATTTATGAGACACCATGCTCTTTTCAAGAAATGTTCATTCTCTGTAATGAGCGTTGCGATTCTTCTAGTCAATATAGCCTATGGCTGATTTAATTTCCTACTTATAAAAGGGATTTCCAAATGCACAAGGGTCCATTCTACTCCATTGTACTCTATATCGCGAATGATAGCCCATAGTCTATATCGCGAAAGGGAGTAAAGATTTGATTGATGCTATGTAGTAGTAGGGGGTGGGTCGGTCGTTGTTGGGTGAAACAGGATGGAATAACGCAGATATTTTTTTTTGCTCGGCGACGGCGAACAAGAAAATGGAGTGGCAATTCAAAATAGATGGATGAATCCTAATCGAATTGGACGTTAAATTAATTTTCCATTGCTAGTTGGTAGACCGTTCGTAAAGGCGGGCAACATTTTGTCGCAATAAAATTAATATTTTCGATGTTGATAAATTTGATTTCGTGCGGTAAAGTAACTCAGGTATATAGGTTAATAGTTATGTCATAGTTGGTTGAGCATCAGTGTGGCCCATTCTTGAGTGGAAAAAGTCTGACATTCGCAATTTACATTGTATTGCATTAGTACTTAAGACATTAAGAAGCTAGCAAGAAAATTTGAACAAATTTGAGCAAATGTATGGGAACAAGCAAAAACTTGAATAGCTTTGGGCAGTCACAGATAAACAATTTTGTGATAAGGAATAAAATTGCACAAATATGCAGAGAAATCTCAAACGTAATGCACATTTTTGTTATCAAGAAGATAATTTATAAACTCAAATCAACAAGCGAGTCCATTGTTGTAGACGTGCAGTAATCAACAGATATGCAAATACATCCAGAAATTTCCAGTATTTATTCAATATTCAACCTCATTGACTGACATAATGTATACTGCTACTGGTCGTGTCGCGAACGCATGATCCACTCCATTGCCATAATCGAATTCTTATGCAAATTAAGGGAAGAACGCCAAATTGATGATCCAACGAAGGTGTAAGTCAGCTGGTGTCGCGAGCTCAGCTAGGTAGGGTAGGAATAAGCAGGGGAATAGGTAATGATGTGCTGTCGGGAGTGATGGTGTCATTCAGAAGATAGGAAAGTTTATAATAAGATGATTTTATTTTTTTACATGTTCTTGACAGGTTATCATGTGGAGACAATTACGATTCTCAGCACGTTTTGCTGGACATCAGATTTCAGCCTTCCAGCTCCACCGTTATTGTGAGATACCTAATCTCTAGACTGACTCAACTTGGCGTTATTTTTTTCTTCAATAAGTAGAGAGAGTCGTCATGGAAGTTTCCACAAAGTGACTTCCTTAATACGGATTAGATTAAACGAAGCACAGAATGTTCACATTTCAGTGTGTTGTTAAAGGAAAGAAGACACTGATGAAGATATAATTGTGATTATTTGCCCATTTGGAACGTTGTCACTTCCTTTAAGTCGTCATCACCTTGGTTGTTGTCAGCTTGCATTGTTTGACTGCCATGCAAGCTTAATTTATATACGTATGCCGAATCGTAAAAAAATATTATCTTGGTGGAGAATAATCCACAGCAATATAACCTGATTAGTGGACGAAAAAACTGCTTCTCCAGCGAATAACATTTTTTTCTATTTGCGCATACCCTTTCATCCAAATTGAGACGTAGCCGGCAATTTACAAGCTGTCCTTTTTTGTGTAGGAATAAAATGGGAGCACCGCGCTGAAAATGTAAACGGTTCTCCTAGTTAGAAACTGAAAGAATATTTCCAATGAATATAAATAAAATCATTCACTACTTTTCACTTACTAATGTTAATAAATAAAATAGAATGATAGATAAGTATGACTTGGTTTCAAATGTAATTTGCGCATATACATTGCTCTATGACTTGTTTAAAGAACTAACTAGATTCATCTCAATATCGGTAACTGGATCAACCAGACTCTATTTTATTAGCTTACGTTGCAAACACGGCCGTTTACATATTCGATAGTAATGCGCGACAATATTCTTAGGGATGGTTTATTATACGCTACTATCGTTTACATTGCCGCTAATAATTTAACTGCTCGTAATGTAAACACTTCCTTATCTGCCAATAACATTGGTGTGATAGCAAAATCCAATATCCTTATTATTGTCTACTAGTATAAGCACCAAATTCAGAAGCTTCTAAATTTGTCATGCTAATTTTTTCTTCTTCTAATTTTAATGCTAATTTTATTGTCAACTAAAAAGTGTTTATATTACGTCAGCTAAAAAGTGTTTAAATTGACGCCAATACTGCTTGAAAATGTATTGCCGCCTAGAACTAGAAAATATGTAAACGGGCCCTTACATTATATTACATTACATATAGGGTATTGGCTCCCTTCTTAAGCATGTGGCTCCCATTTTCATCCTACGAAAAACAAAGGATTGCAGCGTTGTTTGTTTTGTCTCTTATTTTTGTATTTTTTGTTAGAAGTGAGCACCCATGAAAACAAAAAGAACGGAATCAATCGGTGCCGTAATCGCTTGTTTTCGAATAGGATGAATATGAGAGCGTGAGATTAATGATGGAACACTTACCCTACAATAAAAAATTAACTTCAGCATTAGCGAAAATGCAAGGTATCCAAATGTATGTCCATTTCACAGTCAAATACAACACACAGCTCAAACTCAATTGTAAACAAATAAAAAAAAACTTTGCAGCAATAAAGATGCATAAAGCAGCAAATCTCTTAACATTCATCTAGAGAGCTCTCAAAATTGGTGATGTCTAAAACATATTTCTGGCTTCTTCAGTTTTGACCGTCACATAAACTGATATTCGTAATCTTTAAGGACTAGAGTTCCGATGCATGGTCAATATCAAGACTTTTTCGTTAAGGGATCCGATTTTGACTGACATCGCGTAACAAGCGGAACCTTACAATCAGAATCCTTCATTGCGATTAAGTTGAAAATGGCTACTGTAACGAGACCGAATACTTTATTACTTCCCAATTGTGATAAAGTAACACGACATGTACAGTCGGGTCTCCTATTAGACGCTGCCACTCATTTTACGGCCACCGCGTTTTCCAAGCTGTCTTCTAACCAATTTAGTTCAATATTTGTATGTGATGAGCCTATAGTAAACACTAACTGCACTAAAAAAAATAGCTGGATTGGATGCTAGACAGCTGAGAAATTGCGGTGGGCGTAAAGTGGGTGGCAGCGTCTAATAGGAGAATCGACTGTACTATACAAAGGACTCGGGATATACTACAATAGGACAGATCGGTGAAGTACTAGATTTGTAGTAATGAGCTGAATTTTTGTATGGTGAGAAGGTCGTTTCTCCGTTTCTGCAATGGAATGGTGCAAAAAGCGTGGGTATTATGATTCCTTGCCTAATTTGATGCTGTATGAGCAAAACTTTGGACAATAGTGTTGTTGTTTTCTCCATTTCTTGCAACAGAAACAACATAGTTATCCAAAGTTTTGCTCAAACAGCATCAAATTAGGCAGGGAATCATAATACCCACGATTTTCGCACCATTTCATTGCAGAAATGGAGAATTGACCTTCTCACCATACTAAAATTCAGCTCATTACTACAAATCTAGTACTACACCGAACGTGCCCCATAGACCAAATATTGGTCGCAGTGGTTCAGTGGGTCAAGATTCTCCATCTTGGATGGACGAAAAAGTTATTTTTGTTTAAAAAACCCATATTAATCCACCTAGTGGTGATAGTGCCTTTCTCGGCATGATGTTTTTGTCGACGTAAGTCGAAGTGTTCCTGAATCCTGAGAATACTTTATTTAGAAAAGCAAGAATCCTATCAAAGCCATCATAGAATAGGACAGATCGGTGAAGTACTAGATTTGTAGTAATGAGCTGAATTTTAGTATGGTGAGAAGGTCAATTCTCCGTTTCTACAATGAAATGGTGCAAAAAGCGTGGGTATTATGATTCCTTGCCTAATTTGATTCTGTTTGAGCAAAACTTTGGGCAACACTGTTGTTGTTTTCTCCATTTCTTGCAACATAAACAACAGTTATCCAAAGTTTTGCTCAAACAGCATCAAATTAGGCAAGGAATCATAATACTTATCAACGGCACATATTCCGACGTTATGCTAAACGTATAGGCAGAGCTTAAAAAAATCAGACCTCTCAGTTGATTGCCTTCACTATCACTGAAAGCCGATCAATATCAAGCCGATAACTACAAAGTGGGAAATAACTTTTTCCACAATCGCAGATCACTTTGCGGCGTTTTTCTGCACACTTCAGGCTATATTTTATTATCAGTAGTTACAAGATGTATGTAAAATTTGACAAAAATAATGTAAGCAAATGAAATTTTCCATACTAAATTCCATTCAAGCTTCAACCGCATTACAGAGCATGATAGCGCAACCAGTCACAACAAAAATTTTCGCAGTTATTTTAAACGCAAAAGGAGATTGAAAAAAACCTTTGTTTGGCGTTGATGCTATTAAATTTTAACTTCCTCATACAATGTTGACCCATCCTACTGTATATTTACACCTCAGGAATCTGGAATGGTATGGTTTGATGTTATCACTGATCCAGGGATGGGCAAAGTACTGGAAAAATCGGTTACTGTCTCTACATTTGACATTTTCCCACACGAACATCATAGGCCCACCCAAACGAAAAAACATAACTTTTTTTTCCCTGCAGCCTTCTCCCTCGAAACGTTTTCGAAGCGCGAGAGCGCCAGTACTCGAGCATAACGATGACAGAATTTTCTGTCTCTTCCATTTTCGCATTTTTTCTGCGTTTCAAACCGTGTTTAGATAAACTTTTTTACATGCATCACAAAGCTGCATCTAGCTATTTGTGCAAATAGATTTAAATTATTCATTAAAACAAGTGAGTTATTAGCAGTTGAACATATTTGACATTTTTCGCAATCACCCACCTCGGCATGACTGCTCATAAATATTTTTGTGGGGAAGCTAAAACTATCAAGCGCTAGCTTGACTGCTGACGGCGCGGCTGCTGATGGTATTGGTGCTGCCGTTGTTTTGTTTTTGTTTTTGTATTGCCGGTATCGATGAACGGAAAAGAGAAAAAAGTCTTATTGCCATCCCTGCACTGATCTTTAGCACTGATTTTGTTCACTTTCGTAATTCCGGCGAAGTCCCCACGTTGGTTCTGCTACACTACCGGTCTCTAACGTGGTCTAAACCTATTTTCTTGCTAAGCGTTCATCAGGTTATTGAAAAAGTCACGGTTTGATGTATCGCATACATGGATTTGGTTAACTTTTACATTAGGCCACTTTCGGCGGGACACCCAGAACCAATTCCGGAACACTACCGGTAGTTTTAAATGTGGTCTGAGCCTATTTCCTTGCTAACAGTTCCTCGGGATATCGAAAAAGCCGCGATTTGTTGTGCCACATGCATGAATTTGGTTCACTTTTATGTTTGGCAACTGTAGGCGACACCTGTAACTGGTTCCGGAACACCACTGACTGTTCCGAATATGGTCTGATATTATATTTTTCCTAACCATTCATTAGGATATTGGAAAAGCCGCAATTTGATGTACCGCATGCATGGGTTTGGTTCATTTTTATATTTAGCCAATTCCGTAAGGACAACCGGAACCGGTTCCGGGACACTACCGTTCATCAAGTTATCAAAAATACCGCGGTTTGATGTGTCGCATGCATGGGTTTGATTCCCTTCTACAATTGACCCCTTCCGGCAGGACACCCGGAATCGGCTCCGTAACATTACCGGTTGTCTCAAATATGGTTTGAAATTATTTCCTTGCAAACCGATCATCGGTTACCTAAACAGCCGCGATTTGATGTGTCACATGCATGGGTTTTGTTCAGTTTATTTATATTTGGCCATTTCCGACGGGACACTCGAAACCGGTTCCGGAACACTACCGGTTTAGAGGTGGTCTGAAACTGTTTTCCTGTCTACCGTTTATCAGGTTATGGAAAAAGCCGCTATTAGATGTGTAGCGTGCATGGGTTTGGTTCACTTTTATACTTGACCACTTCAGGCGGGACACCCGGAACCGATTCCGGTACACTGCCGGTTCAGATATGGTCTTAGACTATATTCCTGCTAACCGTTCATCAGGTTATCGAAAATGCCGCGGTTTGATGTGTTGCATGCATGGGTTTGTAGCATTTTCATATCTGGCCCCTTCTTGTGGTACCGGTCTGGAACACCTAAATGGCCATAACTCCGGAACGGCTAGACCGATCCGAACCATTTTTAATAGGAAACAATGGGACCAGATAACCCGTCGAATGAGCCGTCGGTCATTAAAATCGGTTGAGGTTTACTGCCAAAAAGTGATGTGAGTTTTTTTGTCCACATACATACACACACACATACATACACACACACAGACATCATCTCAATTCGTCGAGCTGAGTTGATTGGTATATGTGACTCAACCCTCCGGGCCTTCTATCAAATAGACATTTTTGAGTGAACATATAGCCTTTCCAGTACACTTAGTGTACAAGAAAGGCAATAAGTTGAATTTTTGAAAATTGTTGAAAAACAAAATGTTCAAAATGTTCAAAAACATTTTTCGATCCGATTTCATGAAAGTTCGCATTAGGTATTTGCAATACAAAAGGTTTACGACAAAATATTGCCAAATGCTACCGTTTCCGAGATATAAATCGCTGTATTTACAGAAAAATTTACTGAAAATCAACTTTCGGTCGTTTTTTAATGTTCTCCAAGTCATGAGGACTTTTTTCGGAAAGATCCAATATTACTTATTGCACCATGGGCAAAAACGTCAAATATATTATAAATTTACAAAATAATAGAAACACAAATAATAAGCATCTTATTTACGAAATGTATATAA
Organism: Aedes albopictus; assembly: GCF_035046485.1. Classification (NCBI taxonomy): domain Eukaryota; kingdom Metazoa; phylum Arthropoda; class Insecta; order Diptera; family Culicidae; genus Aedes; species Aedes albopictus. The sequence goes on from NC_085137.1 coordinate 19,609,262, forward strand.
ATCAGTTTTTGATAATGATATATAATATTCCAACTAAACATAAAAATTACAGCAGCAGAGGAATTGACTTCTTTAGCAGTGTTGAGATAAGTCCATATTCTGAATCTGCATGTCAATCTGAGCCGAAATCCAAATTTTCATGAATTTTTGTGCCCGGAAACTTATTAAAATATCAGATTGAAGTTTGTATGGGAGCGATTTGTCGAAAAAAGGTGATTTCAAAAAATCTTTTTGAAATTGATTTTAGGTACCAAAATGAAGTTCTACAAATCTGAAAAAAATCATAGTGGCTCAGAAAAAGGTGCTCTTTTGTATAGAATTAAAAAAATCAACAAATTTTCAAAAATTTAAAAATCCAATTCAATAAGTTTTCAAAACCAAGAGGAAATTTAAAATTTGTGGTTCGTGTCGTCTGCAGTTGACCAATTGAACTGCCCTATCTAGTAGTGATGATTTATCGAGCAGAGAAGATGAAGATGTTCGTATGAACGATGTCAGCCAGGAAAGAATAGAATCAACATCGGTAACTTCAATACAGTCACCGAATTCCAACATAAATGTTCCCATGCAGTATCGAAAGAGACAATGGACTCAGATATACTTGAATACATGCAAAAAGATAACATTGATATTTTCAGCAAATCAATCTCTAGCATCATCGTTTCACCAATAGATAAGACCAGAATTAGTTCTGCTAACTATGTCATAAACAAATCTCACGAGATAGTCAAAATCATTAAAAAATATAAATGTTTGCTTTAAATGTGGAAGATAGCATCAGTGAGCCGTATGAAGTAATTGAACAGCTCAAGGAAAAGTTTTCGATAGAACAGACGGCAAAGGCTGAGCAATTGTCTTAGTCATAGGCAGCCGAAAAAAATCAAGAGAACATATAATATAACAGCAACGAAAGCAAAAAGATTTCTGAATAAAAGTGGAGTGCATTTTACTATTGATTTGAGAGCAGCCAGTGGACTGGATGGGAGATGGGAATATTAAGTACAAGGTTATGCTGTTTACGAGGATGATAACACCAGTCGAGCAACGCCTGATCAGCGTGATTGAGTGACAATGAAGTAGGATGGAAAATGCCAAGCTGTTCAAAAAATGTGGTAGTCACATTGCGACCGGCCTACTACTGATTTATGGAATTAAACACTTGAATACAGAATACACATTGGATTTTATCTACTCAAATCCAGCCTAAGAACTCCAAACTTTTGACTAACTCGGGAGAATGGATTTATAAACATTTCGTGAATTATTTCCTTTTAGGTGACGATCGTGTCACTGGCTCACATTTTTATGGCGAGAAAATAAAGTATGTAGTCAAAATTAATGGAGCACCCCCAAGAATTGCGCCTAGGGCCTGTCCATAAAGTACGTAGACTCTTAGGGGGGGAGGGGGGAGTCAGGCCAAAGTCTACGCTTCATACAAATTTCGAAAATTTTGTATGGACAAAAGTCTACGAGGGGGGAGGGGGGTCTAAGATGGCCCAAAAAAGTCTACGTAGTTTATGGACAGCGCCCTATGGGTAAGAATAACAACCTGTGAAATATTCAGCTCAATCGGTGAAAAACTGACTTGGTGGAAATAATTTTACAGCCAACAAAAGAAAAAGATGAGAATTTGTACCCTCGTTTACGCTAGGTTGTTGCATGCAGCACGTGTTTGTCGCTCGAAACTTGCATGCAAAATCGTAGGCGGCTGTATTCTTCATTTCAATTGCTCACGAACGTGCACGGGTATCGAGACAATGAAGAATAACATATTAATAATAGTAATAATAATAGCTGCCTATGGATTCGTGCGCATGTTTCGAACGACAAACACATAGGGTACTGCAAGCACCTAATCTAACCTCACTTTGTCTGACAGTTCAGCGAGCTTGTTTACAAGGTGTTAGAATTTTTACGAGCGGTGAAAATTAAATTTACGTTTTCCACCCCGAAACCATTATGATACGGAAATATCGTTTATATTCAATCCTACTAGTACAAGACCAATCGTCTAATTGCCGTTTTACTGAAATTGTATCGAAAAACAGTTTTGCCGTATCTCCGCCAGAGTCCATGTAAACAAGCTCGCTGAACTGTCAGTGCACGGCTTCGTGACGTCATCTTGCAGTATCCTATTAGAATAACTAGCCACAGAAGTCCAATGTCGCGGCTGTTCGTGTGACTAACATCTAGTTTGCCACGCCCTTACAGCGTCAGTCAGTAGCGGTGCTAAAAGTGTCAAATAAATTTTGTTTACCAAAACAAATGATGATCTTCAAACTGGGCACTAAAGACAATCAATTATTACAACAAAAGTTATTAATTAAATTAAATAGGAAAAGTGACTACAGCGCCATTGGAGTTCTAGTGTATTTCTATTACAAACACCGTAATTGAATTGAGTTTTAGCAAAGAATAAAAATAGATATTCTTATTCTTTGGTTTTAGCGTGGTTTGATCTTCTACAAATTTGTTCCTAAGAATATCAACTGCTGTTTTCTTCATTTTGAGCCACGACACGACACGACGAACCGAGGTACTGAACGAAGGACTGAAGGTCATCCAATTTTCCGTATATTTGGGCTGAAACCCCCATACAATCTTCAACAAACTTCAACTTTGCTGATTTTTTTGCGCTGATTTCATTCAGCAAAACGAGTTTACTGAGTATCAGCAATTATTTTTCAACTTGCTGAACCATCCAGCAATTTTGACAGTTGATCAGCAACGTTGTGCTGATATTCAGCAAAAATTTTGCTGAAATTCAACAATTAACTTTGCTGTTTTTTTTTTGTGCTGGAAGCATTTCAAAAAATATGGTGTGTACATCGTCGGATTTTCAGCTTGTTTGTGAAAAATCTTTTCAATGACTTCTTGCTCCTTTGACTCTATTTCAAAAACAACGCCGAAATGTCACCCGAAGCACAATGAGCTTTGATTTGCTCCATAGGTTGCTACGATGCGATGAAAATCGTAAAATCTCCATCCAAAATGCGGTGGCTAGATTATGCTATGCGCATACCTTAATTCTGCTTCACAAGATTAAAGTAATATTCTCGTTGTTCTCTGTTTCAAAAATTCATTGTAAAACGTGAGCACAGCGACAGATCAGTATGTGTTTTCAAATCAATTGACCACTGCACAAGGCAGCTTAGGGTTCCCAATGCTAGGTAACTACAGTGCCACTGGCTTAATTCATCTGAACATCTCATCATTTTCCACGCTTTAATGATTTTGTTTAACAAGTTAAATTTAAATAAACACCGGCATCTGCTTGATTGCCATCGTTATTTATTTTACGGCCCAGCCTGAGCCAAGAGTACCGGGGCAAAAAGGCAAATATGTCAACATGACGGTCATTTTCCGCGAATCTGTTTAACGAGTAAAAAGAAAATTTTCGTTCAAAAAACAGTGTCATAGACAATCTTTTTGTGTTAAGACAACCATAAAAGCTACATTACAAAGGGTGGTTGGGATTACTGTGAAATTTTATTTCATTTCACATTTGAGACTTACGTCATATGTTGCATTGGTTAAGATTTCCTGTGAGCTTGACCTTGCCTGTGATCATTTTTTTTTTCTATTGCTAAGTTGGTGTTTTAACCCTAGTAAGATGTTGGGATCAATATGACTCTGAGAGACATGTTGAACGTGCATTACGTGCAGTGTAGCACACATTAGCGCAACATCCTAGAAGGGTTAGTTATGTTTAATTATGGTAGGTATCAGTTACTGCTGGTTTAGTTTATTGGTAGAAATTGCTACAGTTCCTAATGTGTTCACTGCATTTTAATTTTCAGTTCACAATTTTACCATGAAATGGGAAGTATCTACAATACATACGTCCGGGGTTCTGCTAAACCGAACTAAGCGTCAAAAACTTTATTTCTAGAATTAACGTCAACTACGCAAAAGTAAACAACAGTACACATTACTTAGAACTTTTTCGGAAACATGTGACTTGCAAGTCTTTATTAGGTAAAAAGAAAATCGGGCTAAGTACCGTTTTTTCTAATTCCTCTAAGAATTTGCATCCTTTGACAGATACGTATTCCAACCTCAACTGTAAGCTCGTCTTTAGTGTCTCGTACTAGACTCGACTGACACGAAAACGACCTTTTAGTTGAGGTCGAAATACGTATCTGCAAATTCTTAGTGGAATTAAAAGGAACAGTACCTAGCCCGATTTTCTTTTTAGTTACAGGTATTCCACTAAAACGCCCAGGTTCATCATCATTAAGTCTTTATTGACAATCAGAGAAGAATAATACATACAAATTATTGTAAACCATTGATATAATAGCATTTCATTTTTAGCTATACCGAACTCCGTTTACCGAACCATTACAATATGGTTTACAGTTCGGTGTGTCTGAATGCGTTTTTCGTTTTTGCATCCTCTTTCATTCGCTCTCTTTAATGTTGTCAGAGAGCAAAGAGCAAAACAACCCAAATTTGAAAGTTCGATGCGAGCAGCCAAAATTGAGTAAATGGCATAGTACCGATTTACTTACAGAGTACAGATATTTAGAAGTGAGAAAGTGAGAAATCGGAGGGTGATGAGAAACATTTGAAATATACATTCTTTGGACACAGAACTTTGGTTTACTGTTCACTCTGGTTGAATGCATTTTTTTTTCGTATGTTCTGCTAAACAGAAATTTTGAACTAACTCCACTAACAGTTACCCGACTTACTAGATTTATACATGGTTTGAGGATTTTCATTTTCTACATCAAACTCAATTTCAAAAAAAAAAAAATAGCATTCGGTTTGGTTTAGGAAAATTCCGACCTATCAAATTAACCCGCATCGTCAAAGTTACCTAAAGGTAGGGGAATTCAGGTATTTTGGACAGACCGTTACGCGTATATACCCAAGTAACCACGAAGCCGTACATAAGTGCATCAATTTTGCCCTATAGTGTTATTTAAAATTGTGAATATAATGCTGCATTACTTTAAACACCTCATTGAAGCAATATTAAAGTCGAAAAGGGCCCCACTAAAATCAAATTAGTGCCATATATTGCAGCACGTTGACAGCCATTGCTAAAGTAATATAAATGCATGTGCTGTACATTTGCATTTGCACATGCTTAATACGTGCAACACGAAAAACCAAAACAAAAATCTATTTTTAGCACCGTTTTGTTATCGACGGTACTAATGCCCCCACACAAGAATGTTGTAACCATTATTTTTTTGTTGCCGGGTCGGGAGTCGAACCAGAAGTGCTGAAGACCGCTAGATGAGTTCCATACGCGCTGGTGCCTTGGACTATTTCTGCTGCAGTGATAACAACAGATATTTCACTAACTAAAAGGAAACTGTTCTTCTGTCTCAAACATTGCAGTAGAGGGCAAAACGTCTATGTCATGTGTAATAGATCCCTGTAATCATATTCTGATATATCTATATATATATATATATATATATATATATATATATACAGGGTGTTAGGTTCCCGAGTGCAAACTTTTTAAAGGGTGATAGAGGACCATAAATGGAGGAAAAAATTGTTCTACGCATATGGTCAAATCTCAACCGTTACGTAGTTATTGAACTTCCCATGTTTATAACTCTTATTGCCTTAACTGGCAATAACTTGAAAATGGTCAAACTTATCGAAGTTTTTTTACCCTTATTCGAAAGCTTATTGAATTTTCTAACAAATGGCATGTTTGAATCGATTGGTTTAGTTAAATAACTAAGTTTTCTAGAGCAAAATGACTAAAAATACTGTATTTTTATTGGTTGTTGTCAATTATCTTTGAAACATGCGTGATAAATAAAAAATCTTTCTTAGGCAAAGTTGTGGCCCCTGTTACACTCTACAATTCGTTCTTTGACACCAAACTTCTAGCTCTTATCGTTTTCTTGCAATTTTGATTTAAATGTGCGGCACAATGCGCAAAAAAGTGCTTTCCATGACAGTTGCAAATTTATGATCTGAAATGCGATGTTAAAATCGAAATTGCAACACAACGATAAGAGATAGAAGTTTGGTGTCAAAGAAAGAATTGTAGAGTGTAACAGGAGCCACTACTTTGCCAAAGGAAGAATTTTAATTTATTACGCATGTTTCAAAGATAATTGACAAAAACCAATAAAAATACACTATTTTTAGCTATTTTGCTCTAAAAAACTTAGTTATTCAACCAAACCAATCGATTCAAAGATGCCATTTGTTAGAAAATTCAATAATCTTTCGAATAAGGGTAAAAAAACTTCGATAAGTTTGACCATTTTCAAGTTATTGCCAGTTAAGGCAATAAGAGTCATAAACATGGGAAGTTCAATAACTACGTAACGATTGAGATTTGACCATATGCGTAGAACAATTTTTTTCTCCATTTATGGTCCTCTATCACCCTTTAAAAAGTTTGCACTCGGGAACCTAACACCCTGTATATATATATATATGTATATATATATATATATATATATATATATATATATATATATATATATATATATATATATATATATATATATTTCATCAAAAATGAGTTTGAAGTCCCTTTGAGGCAACAAAACTCACGAACGGCTGAACCGATCGGGATGACTCTTGCAGGATTTGATTCGTATTCATGGTGGCTGTGTTTATATGTAAAAAAAGTTACGAGAGTCAACTTCAAAGAAGAGCAATTGTAAAATTACTGAAATTGTTATGAGCGGGGAAGAAATTCAATTAGATCACAATAAAACCAATCTAGAGTGCGGTGCCAAAATGACTCCCCAGCAATTGTCAAACAATCACAATCAAAATGGCAGTACAACGTTTGCCGGGACAGCTAGTCACTGATAAATACATAATGCAATTTAGAAGATATATTTTTTTTTTATCTGTATTAGAAGATATTTAATCAATACCTATAAGAAAATTAAAACACCCTTCGCACACTGCTTATTATGTAAATTGTGATTTCCATCATTATTGGCATGTGATAGCAGTCAACTGAAAAGAGAAAAGATCATCTCTAAAACGGTTTTGCTGAAGAAAGTCATCGATCGATGGTTCAAACGGGGATTAAGTTGGTCGGGAGTCGAACCAGAAGTGTTGAAAACCGCTAGAGTTGACCGTAAAATGGCTCACTTTTTTTGATTTCGTTTGTTTACCATTATAGTCAAGCTTTTATAATTGTATAGTTAGAGCAACATTTTCTAGTTTGTACATTGCATTTATTCAGTTTTTGCAGTGTTGTATTATTGAATTATCGTATATCACCCTTTAATGCACCCTAATGTAAAGAAAAAATGTAATGCATCACTACATTGATAATGCCAATCTAAAGGATTATAGCATGACAAGTGTGGAATTACTGCATTTCGCAATGCAAAGGTTGATATTCAGTCTATTTCGTGCAATGATATAATGCTTGTGGTTACTTGGATATTTTGGACATTTACGGCAAAATAATATGGAAGTGCCCAAAATATATACGCGTAACGGTATGTCCAAATTACCTGTATCACCCTATTTCAATAACAAACAAAAATAAATTTACTAATAATATTATGGCGCCAGCACCAAACCGAATAGCGACGTTTTGACTAGCGACACTTTTCGACTAGCGACACTTTTTTTCAGTACCGGGTGTGGTGCGCTGTGTGCGCTCAATGATTCACTATCATATGCGTCACTTCCGACGTATGATGAAAACAACTCAACAATAGCAACAATATTTTTTGTCAAAAAAGTGTATTTGACTTCCAACCAAATCCATAATATTGGTATTTCAACAGCTATGATTCTACGGAGCAGATATTTTAGGCCACTTTGAAAAGAAAAATAATGTTTTCCTTTTGTTTTTATTAACGTGTATTTTAACATTGAGCTGTACACTACAAAAGTGTAGAAAATTTTTATGTGATATTTTACTTCTTTCCTCACAAATTCAATTATTGGGGATTTATCTTTAATTTATACTCGTCCGAATACAAAAAAAACACTTTTTTGGAAATCTTTTCGAAACACCAGGGTAAATAGTAACAGAAGAATAGCAAAGAGGAAAGTTATACTTTGATTAATTTAACAGAAAAGACGCTTACACTTACAGGGGAAATGTTTGGGATAGGCAACTTTTTTTTTCTCTCACAAAAAAGCTCAAAACGCTGTAACTTTTCATAGAGTGCATCGAAAATTTTCAAATTTTGATTGTTTGTTTACCTACTACATGTGCATTATTGGTATAATTTTGAGGACGATTGGTTAATCTTTCGCGCAGCTAGAATCGTTCTTATAAAACACTATTTTTTAGACAACTTATTTTTGAACTGTCATATATCGGAAACCACAACAATACATTGATGCTTCTTATGTCATTAAAACATAGGTATTTTTTGAACGTTGAAAAAAGTTATCATGGATTGAAACTTTTTGGATCTTTCTTGAAAAAATGTAATTTTTTTACATCAATGTCATTAAATTTTAGTTTTGATATCCAAAGATTTTCTGCTTCTGTTCTCAAGATATCTCTAATAAGATGTATTAGAGCCTATTTGGATTGAAAGAATAACACATCTAGTAATTTTTGTATGATATTGTAAATTTGACTTATTTTCCTCTATATGGGTGAAAATGTCAAACCGGTACAACTTTATTCAGCGTCAGAAAATATTACGTTTTATAGCGTCGTATCAAGTATCAATATATTGTTGATAAACGTTAAAAATTCCATTCAATTCGGTTCACTGAGTTCCGAAATATGAAAGTTCAAAAATTAGATGTCTAAAACATAGTGTTTTACCGGAACGATTCTAACTTCGCGAAAGATTAACCAATCGAGCTCAAATTTGTACCAATCATGCACATATAAAAGGTTAACAAACAGTCAAAATTTGAGAATTTTTGATGCACTCTATGAAAACTTACAGCATGTTGAACATGTTTGTAAGCAGAGCTGAAAATTTCATTTCGTCATATCGAAGAATGCCAATGATATTCACGGCGAATATCATTTGGCATTTTTCAAAGGTAGTTCGTGACATTTACTTTAAATATTCGAAAAATAGCGGGTTTTCCGTGACTTTCTAGCAGAACTAGTCTATAGCCGCACAAGTTCTTCATATAATTCTCAGGTTCAGCTTCTAAAATAGGCTGTAAAAAAGCTGTAGGTGGTTGAACTTAGATATGACGAAATGAAATTTTCAGCACTGTTTGTGAGAGAAACAAGGTAGCCTATCCCAAACATTTTGGCCATCCCCTGTACATCACAACCTAAAATAAAGGGTATGTTTCATTACAATGTGTAACACACATACTTATCTGCGTTGGAACATGCAGTTCCGCCGTCATACAGCGTTTTGAACGATGTTCTTCTTCTTCTTCTTCTTATTTTTTTCTGGCCTAACGTCCCAACTGAAACAAAGTCTGCTTCTCAGCTCATTGTTCTAAGAGCACTTCCACATTCAATAGCTGGGAGCTTCCTCCGCCAATGGCCATTTTGCATGTGTATGTAGTATGGCAGGCGCGAAGATACTCTTTGCCCAAGGAAGTCAAGGAAATTTCCTAGTCTAGTGTAGTCTAGTCTAGTCTAGTCTAGTCTAGTCTAGTCTAGTCTACACATACACAGCCATCACTTGGAAGAATCCTGGAAAATGATAGAATCGACTACTTCTATCATTTTTCTTGTCATTATCAATGCTTGCAGTGTATCAGAGATGCATTACAAGTATTGAAGTGGCCAGGCCTACTGTGCAGCGTCATTGAACATTAAATTAAACCTATAGAACGGGGACATCTCGTACCAACCGCTCTGTATAGTAAGTGGTATAGAAGTTACGCAAAAACGTTGGGAGTGATGTTGCTAAGAAAGGTTATTACACTCCGTCTAGGCTCCTCGTCCAGGGATGGGGCATAGGATTTTCCCCTTATGCCCTGGCTCAAAAGCCTAGCTTTAAGCGCCATTGCTCGCTCTCTGAAACGAGATAAAATATTGTGATCCCTTCCCTGGTTGTAATAAGAAAATCTAATTGTAAGTGAATAAACTGTGAAACGAGTAGAGGCCCCACACTTTCAACATTAGAAATTAGAAAGATCTCATCAAGGAAGTCAAGGAAATTTCCTTCACAAAAAGTTCCTGAACCGACAGGGAATCGATCTCGTCACCCACAGCATGGCCATGCTGAATACCCATCACCCACGCCTTTACAGCTTTGGCCACATATGTACAGGCCCTTTGAACGATATTCTTCAATCCGTCATTGTGGGTGGTCGCTGACAGCACAGAATTATAAATGATGGTTGTTATCGGGTGGACCAAACAGACCGACCGAGCATTATTTTGCAAATTCATTTACTTAGATTTTCGTTCCACTGCCACTGGAGGAGCTTGTCCCCAATAATGAATGCGCTTGAATCGTTCCATTCAACAATACAACAAAAAGCTCATTACCTCGCGCGGTAGGACCGCAATCGTGAAGAGTCGAGTCCACTCCCCTGGGTTTGAATGGCATAATGTTTGCAGAAAAAAAAACATTTAATCAAAAATATTATTTGCACATTGTTCCAACCAATTTTATCGTGAATGGAATAAAAACGGTCGTTGTCAAGTGCGCTCGTTCGTACATTTTGTGCCAGAACTTATTGTATCCTTTCTGCCAACAGAGCTGAATGGGGCGGCGTTGCGTTACATTCGCATTTTTGTCATAATGATGGAACAGATCCGAGTGGAGGGCGATTCTGTTGGTATAGGTCGAGAATAGTGCCTTCTTATCTGGGTCAAGAGAGATCACTCGTTAAGCTGTTCCATTGATAGAGATTCTCTGTCGTTTTGCTTCGTATAACAAAACTGATGAAAAGCTTGCAGAATAAATTGTGTGCGCTAAAGATTTAAAGTTTTATAACATTATGATATGATGAACTCAAACTCGCAATTACAATCCTCCAAAAGTGTACGGCATGGAAAAGTTTAGCATAGCATAGGCGATTGTACACATCGTAGGTGGCTATACAATGCTCAGCTTCATATGTTTGAAAAATCTAATACGTAGTGTCGCCAAAATAACGTTTGGTATTAACGCCTTTTTCTACGTGTTAGAGTTGGTCGAAACAAGCATCACATTGTATACCTGGTCACGTCCTTACAATCGCTGGGAAAGGGTAGGAATGTTAGTTTGAGAACGGACTTGTTAGAATCCCAAAATGGCCGCCAAAATGGCCGCTAAAATGGCCGACTTTGGCACCTACTCCCGATTTCGATCGCACAAATCTCTTCGTGAACAAATCCTGCGCACCTGAGCTTTTTATTTTAAGCTTATTTCAAGTGAGCAAGAACAGAATAATAAAATGAATTGTTGTTTGAAGCTTGCTTCTTGAGATTTGTGCGTTTGAAATTCTGATGAATTGTTTGAGCGGGATTTGAAGGAGTTTGTCCTTAACGTCTACTTGAAGAAACAGGGTACCCAAACTAGGGTGACGAAGGGTATAGGGTGTCCCAGAAAGTATGGGCACAACTTTGTATAGCGAAAATACAATCATTTTCTCAACAAACAACATTTTTTATATTTTTGTATTTTTATTCAAGGTATTTTAATTGATACCTTAAAGAGTTTATACATTGAAAAGGGTTTTTGTATGCAGAATGTTTAAAATGAAAAAAACATCTTTCAAAACTTCTGCACAAACTACTTTTTTACGGTTTTGCCAAATGTCTAAATTTGAAACATTTTTTTCGAATTTTTTTTACATGATATATTCGAAAACATGTTTCCTCAGATGGTTGATTGAATTTTTTTTATAAAAATATGTTTTGCCTGTGCGTACGGGAATTTCAGAAATTTGAGAAAACTGTAAAATTCGCCTTTTCTATTTCTGGGTAAGACATGCCCACAGACATTCGAGTTTTTAAACATGTTTTAACGAGAATAAAAATAATTCAATCTACACTTTATAGAGCTGGAGCATTTATTTCACTTATAGTGAAATTAAAATGTAATTTTCTGCACGTTGTGATACATATTCAGAAGCTTGTTTTCAACTATTAGAAAAACGGGTTTTCAAAAATATCGATTTTGGTGTTTACATTTATTTTTCAGGTTCTAAAGTATATGTTTTCAATTCAAACTAAGGGTTGTATAATAGATACGCATATGGAAACACACAGTAATATTTTTTGAAATTTTTATCGAGCTTAATTTCATGCGTAGGAAACAATTTGTCAAGCGATGTTATTGAAAAATATAGCAATTTGTGCAGAAGCTTTAAAAGGTTTATTAGGGAATGTTCTACCGCTTTCAAACGAAGTGTTAAGTGCAAATTTTATTGATTGGCATTTGACCCCCCATGACGAAGAGAACAAAACTGCCGAAAATACGTAAGTTCCCCTATCAAGTGTACGGCACAGAAAAGTTTTACCAAAAAATCTTCCTCTTTTCCTCTTCTTGACGTAACGTCCTAACTGGAACAAAACCTGCTTCTTAGCTTAGTGTTCTTTGAGCACTTCTACAGTTATTAACTGAGAGCTTCCTCTGCCAATGATCTCTTTGCATAATACACATTGTGTATATCGTACGACAGGCACAAAGATATTCTATACCCAAGGAAGTCGAGGAAGTCTCCATTACGAATAGCTCGTGGACGGACCGGGAATTGAACCCGTCACCCTCAGCATGTTCATGCTGAATTCCCACGCTTTTACAGCTGTGGCTATAGGGGCCCTATTAAACAATCATTCATCATCAAAAGAATTCTATATCGATTCTATTTCGAACTATACACACAACTATTACACATAGCAATATTTATAAATCGTATATCTTTCAAATATCCATGAATAATCATCACTAGTGCCGCACTCAATGCTATATAATCTCTTAAAGCAAGCCAGCCAGACGGAACTACCAATTATTCTGTTTTATAATCCATAAAAATGCAAATGATATTATCATGTGATTGAATCGTAATTGCATTTATCTTTGGTGCTTCTCACTCAATAACAATAACAATAATTCAAAACAAATGAGACTGGTTCCGAACGCTCATAAACATGCATTTGCAATTTCGTTAGTCATCTTCTTCATTCTGGTATTACGACCAAAGTGGGCCCTGGAAAAGTCATAAGGGTCATTCATAAATCACGTGCACTTTTAGGTAGAGAGGGTTCCTCTAGCCAAAGTCTATAGACTTAATTCAGATTGCCGGGATATCAGCATTTTTCCATTCTTTTGCCGAGATTTGCACAGCCGAGTAATCAGCAAACAACAATTTTGCTGAGATCTCAGCAATTTTGACAGTTCATTGCTGAGCTTCGGCAATCGTTTTGCTGAGAGTCAGCTAACAAATGTCACTTTTTGCTGGGATATCAGCTGATAGTTTTACTGAGCAGATGGCTGTGCGCGTTTTTGCCGAGCCCGCAAATCTGTTTTGAGTGTGATACGTACCATACAAACTACAAAAGTTTTGCATGGTCGAAAGTCTACGAGAGGAGGGGGGGGGTCTGAGATGACCAAAATTTGATCCACGTGGTTTTATGAACAGCCCCTTACTGCAGAACTAATACTTATTGTGACTGACTAAACAGGACAGAGTAACATTGAATTTCATAGTTTACATCATGCACCATATATCGGATAACTGAATCATATCCTTGAATGTCTCCAGGGAATCCTTAGTAAACCGCTTCCTAAGACTTCAACGGTGCCTTATCTGAATCCGTTGTGGTGGGTGGAGACCACAACTCAAAATCCACAACTGTGTGAATCACCGCAACTGTTTAATTTAAACTTGCAAATATGCAAACTAATGACGCCAATTGTACACACTGCATCGAAGAACCATCGTTAGAAAAGGCAAGGCGAATGCGCGTACACACAATCGTCTCATTGAATCAGAGACATAACAGTGCATATTTTGCACTTGAGTCAGGGTTGCACAATAATTAATTTCGAAATAAACTTCTTTTGAATTCCATTAATGCAAAATATTTGAGTTCAGTTATACGGTATCAGGCAACGGAGATGGTCAAGTGGCTCTGTAGCTTGAAGGAATAGAAGCGCATGTCTAGCAAATTGGGATTTGGGGGTTCAATTCTCACCGGAGTAGGTGGATTTTTTTTTTTTTCGAAATTTAAATCTCAATTTGTTCATCAAACACGTGCTTCTGTTGTGTACATCAATGCCAAAGCGTTTCAACCTTGGTTCCAATATTGTAAACATGGAATGCCTGTGCATTTTGTCACTTCAATAGGTTATGGGCCCAGCGCGCAGATCAGCATATAAGATGAACAAAGTCCCAGAAACGTCAAGTGAAATAAACAGAATAAATATGTCGATGGTTGAGAAAATTTTGAGCTCAACCCTGCATGTAATTCATCATCCGAAGACGTCCTTGCCGCCACCGCAAAACAAGCCGTTCCACACAGGCTCAATTCCGCTATAGGTGCAGGGAACAGCGCACTCACGACATTGCGGTTGGTAATGGCATAGTGTGCCTCCACAGTATGATCGAACCCACTTGTTGCTATGTTTACACTAGTGTCTCAAGTAGCAGCAGGTTGTGTGTGTGGGGATGTAGGTGTTTAATATCGGAAGGCGAAAACGATGCCGACGACTGCAGTAGGGTGCTGAGGCTGAGAGGTAAATTCGATTTGCCTATAGAGAAATGTGGTCAGCTAGCACCTTCCTGTAGGATACAATCAGCCTGGATACTGCAACTAACGTTTACCTTCCATCGTTGCATTTAGACGAGCGTCATAATGGTGGTTGATTTTGGCATCTATTTTAGGAAATAATGGACTGTTCCTAAACTATTCGGCTGTTTAGTGAACAAGAGGAGAGGATGGGTATACATGGAATCATTTATCCAATATTGCCTAGGATAATGCTCCTAAATGGCTTACGTAAGTACCCTATAGATATCCAAAAATCGTAGCTTTTTTATCAACCCTCTCAATCATTGCTGGAACATGTTCAATATCAGTGTGCACCGATTCGTATTGTGATGAACATACCCACAGTGGGTCGAGTGCTCTTCGTGGACACCCACGCGTGTGCGAGTATACAGTATCATCCTAATTTTATCACTTTTATTCAGATAAATTTGCTACTCAGATTTCCCTTTAATCGGCACTAGCTGAGTTCCTTCAAAGGATTTATTAAAAATAATACGGAAACTATTCCTACTGTTCAGTAGGATCCACTTATTTTCAAATTACCAAAAACGAAGGACAGATGAATTTGTTTTCTTGTTAGAACGTTCAAGATAACTACATGAACACATTCAATTGACGCCCTGATTGCATTTTTTAAGAATATATTCAGGAGACTTATGTAGAGACGAACCAGCTAAGGGCTTAAAGTCTCTCAAATAAAGATAAATCAATCAATCAGGAGACTTATGTATGTCGAGTCGAGAGTCTAAGGTAAAATTTCTTCACCCTGGCTTAAGCGTTAAACCAGGTTTAACTATATGGGTAAGTCTGGCTTACCGGTTAAGCCAAGGTGAAGAAATTGGACCTAAGCTTGCCTAGTTTGGTAAGTGGCTACGCTTAGGATAGCTCAGATCAATCTTCAGCATAAAAGAACAGCAACGATCAATCTTTGCAGATTTATGCAAAATAGTACAGCCCAAGTGGCTTTATTCCAAGAACCTTACTTTTGTAAGGGAAATTTCTATCTAGGAAACCTTGTGAACCCGGTGTTTACTATTGTCAGCAAAAATGAAATGGCAAACTCGCGTGTCCTGCCTCGAGCATGTGTGCTTTTCAACAACACAATCGTTTCTACATTCATCTCTGAATTAATCACCAGAGAGTATGTGTTTTTTCAATTGAGGTATCTCTTTGAAACCTCAACAGGAAATACGGTTATTGTTCGGTTTATTTGCCGCATGGAGTCTACAATAAATGTAGCGAATATTCACCAAAATACTCATCTCCAACATATTAGGCATTTTGGTAAAGATTTTGAGATACAAATCGCTTTGTGAAAACCCGGACCCTACTGTTGAATGCAATTTCCACATCGTGCACTCGACGCAATGAGGATCCACTTCGCCGTCAGTTTCCGCAACTTGTGTGGGAGTGTTCGGTAAACTCACTTATAGTTGTCGGACGTTCGTGATTTTAAATTACATTGGTATCAACGTCCGTCGCACAAATTGGCACCACATTTGATTGCCATTTCCCAATAAGGATTTTGTTCAGAACTGTGTGTGAAAAAAACTGTTACTCTATTACACATTATGATGGCTTTAACTACAAGAAGAGAGCTGAGGTAAATTGTCATTCGGGTGCACTTGTTCATTCATTTGAGGCCTACAAAACATTGTCAATGCCCTTCGGTTTCGATGGTAGACTACAGCAAAAAATTAGATAAATATGCATTGTTTCATCAGGCTTGAGACTGATAAAGGGCAGGAATAGGAAGATGCCATTACTTAGTTTAAATTTTCACCCATGTATATGGTTTCGCATTATGCAATTTACACAGTGTATTTTTGTATCCTCGTCTTTGGTGTGTTGCAATCAATACCGATCTGGGTTTAATGCTGCTGCTCTTTTTTGTAATGTTGTTGTAAAGAGTTTAATCTTGCCTAGTTTGGGTAGTGGCTAAAATTAGGATAACTCAGATCAATCCACAGCATAAAAGAACAGCAACGATCAATCTTTGCAGACTTATGCAAAATGGTACAGCTCAAGTAGCCTTAGTCCAAGAACTTTTCTTTCGTAAGGGGAATGTCTATCTAGGAAACCATGTGAACCCGATGTTTGCAAGTTTCAGTAAACTCGCGTGTCATGCCTCGAGCTTGTGTGCTTGTCAACAACGCAATCGGTGCTATATTCGTTTTTAAATTTACCACCAGTTCGGCGTATTCACCGTATGAAGAACCATCCCTTACAGATGGTATCAGAAGGCCGGCTCCAGAGGCACGTTATCCTCCATCCTACAGATACTTTCAAAGTCAATCGCATACGGCACTTCAAAAGGCCTTTCGCTAACTGTTGACAGTGATGTTAATGCTCACCAAATCATATGGGGCAGCTCAGACATTAACTTGAGAGACTCCAGTTTGATGGAGTGCTTAAGTAGTACAGATTTTGCAATACTTAACATAGGCAACCGCGCAACCTTCATGGTACCTGCTAGGATGGAAATATTAGACATAATGCTTTGCTCTAGAAGAAATAGTCACGAGCATGACATAACAATTGGCCTGTTTCATATAAAGAATCTTTATCTGACCATCGCTACATTTTTTTTTAACATGTGAATATTTCTTCGCAAACTTTGCATTCCAGGAAACCCCCGGTGGAACTCTGATCTGGTCAAGCTCAGCAAACAATGTAGAAAAAGTTGGAACAGACAACGTTCGGCTAGCTCGGAGGCTTTCAGGTCGGCTCGCAAGGCTTACCAGAAAGCTCTTCGGTCTGCTAAACGATCCGGCTGGAAAAACCTTTGTAAAAATGTGTTCAATTTGAGTGAAGTCAGTTGGTTAAACAAAATCCTTGGGAATCCTTGGATTTCCGAGTGAAGGAACTTCGTTCGCCAAATGGTGATTTCGCTTCCTCTGATGAGAAAGTTCTGAAATGCTTATTCACACTCCTTCGGTTGTGTGGATATTAAATCTTCGGATAAACCTGACGTCTTTTCTAATAGTTTTGATTCTCTGGCTTCGGCGCGAAGTATTGTTACTATAGAATCTTTTGAATGAGCACTAAATACATTTGATCCTTTCAATTGATTGATTGATTTGTCTTTATTAAAGAGACTTTCAGCCCTTGGCTGGTTCGTCTCTATTTGTATCCTTTCAAATTTGCTGGGGCAGATGGGATTTATTCTATTTTGCTTCAGAAGGAATTTCATTATTTCAAACATATTTTGAAAAAAAAAAACTACTTGTTTGCAATTCTGATACAGCGTATATTCCCAAATCTTAGCGGAATATTACTGTAACGTAGTATGAAGAAGCAAATAGTTTCAGACCAATCACTTTCATCTCTTTTCTTCTGAATGCATTGTGAATCACCAAATCCTTGATGTTCATCTGGCCAACGTGCCTTTTCATGTGATCTAACATGCCTACCAATCTGGAAAGTGCACTGTGACTCTTTTACACAAGATCGTTTACGATATCGAGAAGGCATTCGCTCAAAAGCAATCCTGACTGAGTGTTTTCTTAGATATCGAGGGTGCCTTTGACAACGTTTTTTCGATGCTATATTGGGAGCCACACGGGGTCATGGTATACAGTGACCGGCACAAAAAAAGATCCACCATAGAGTGGTTACAGTTTCTTAAGGAAACTACTGCAAAAATGATAAAATATACCTTTCAATAAATGAACTTCATCCATTTTACATTGTTTTAGTAATCTGTGTAGAAAAATAATAGGTTTTTGAGAAATAAAGTGATCTCTGATAAGATTGGGAAAATTGCTTAAAAATTGGGTATGACAGAAAAAAAGATCCACTTAGCAATTAATTCTGAAACTTCAAATTTTCGCCAAATTGTCACATGTTTTGCTTCTTGGTGTATGCTATGGTGATGTTTTAGATATATGAAATTTATTTTGACATGAGTTTTATCAATTTTAATGGTCAGTATAACGGGTAAAACATTTTCTGAACTACAGAAACTATTTGTAAGCAAGAATGAATGCTATTTTTCTACAATATAACAAGAGTTCAGCTTACAGATATACAGGGATGTACGTTTTTGGACAATTCTGATGAGTTTTGGTCGACTAATGCAAATAAATGCACATGTTTTAAAGATTACACTCGTTCACAGCATTTTTGAACTCGATAAGCTGATGATCATTTTTGGTGTAGAATCATGCCCTGAGTTCGAAAACGTGAAGGAAAAAAAATACAGTGGAGCGGAAATTTTTTTCGACTTTCCATACAAGGTTGATGATTTGAAATCGATTTTTGTTCTATTTTTAAGCAAAGTCGCTCACTTCATTCATCTCATTCTCCGCAATCAGTGCTCCGATTGAGCTGAATTTTTTACTGTAAGTCGCCTACATATGATATGTCAAATAAACGTTTAGAAAGAATTTTTAAATTGTTGTTTTCTTATTGAAAAAAAAATACATTTCTTCATATATTTTTGGAAATTTTGCTAAAATTTAAGGAGATTGTCCTAAAAACTCGCCAATATCTTGAATTTCATCAATCTGACGCAAAACCTGCATTCAGATGATCGAATAGTATTGTATTCAGCTTTTATTTTTGGAATAAGATTTGAAATTGGTTGAACGAAACGCAATGTATTTGAATTTTAGTTAATTCCATATTTTAAAAAATTGTAAAACTCGATATTGAGCTAAAACTTAAAAACTGCTCTACTTATAATTTTTTGAAGCTCGGTTTCGAAATCAGCGCTGAATTGTGCTTCAAAAACTTTGATCGTTGACAAAAGTTCACGTCATTTTATTTTGTAAACTAGTGTTATTAAGGATTATTTGATAACTCAAAACACTTTCACGTTTGTGTATCGCAATGATCATCTCCATCTGCTTGTTCTAAAGCTTGCTGGAGGTATATTCTATCATATACACATTGTTAATTACAAATTTTCAATGTATTACAAGTGGTAGACATGGTGATCACTTATAATGTTAACTTTTAACATCAAATTCCACTGTCACACCAATACACACATTATCAGAATCAAAATTTTACTAAAAATAAAGCATCGGATCATCAAATCGTCTTCTGCAATATTTTTCATTGGAATGCAAGGAATATATGTGCCGAAGACACCAACATGATTTGACGTTAGTCTCTTACTCATTTCGTGTATGCGTATAATTTAACACCAATGTGATTTTATTTTGAAAGTCAACATTTCAAGTGGGCACCATGTGTACCACTTGTAATACATCGAAAATTTGTAATTATCAATGTGTATATTATAGAATATACCTCCAGCAAGCTTTAGCACAAGCAGATGGAGGTAATCATTGTGATACACAAACGTGAGAGTGTTTTGAGTTATCAAATAATCCTTAATAATCTTCAAAATATCTGCATTTCTTTGCATTAGTCGACCAAAACTCATCAGAATTGTCCAAAAAAGCACATCCCTGTATGTCTGCAAGCTGAATTATTGTTATATTGTAGATTAAGAGTATTCATTCTTGCTTACAAATAGTTTCTGTAGTTTAGAGAAACATTTTCCCATTATACTGATCATGAAAAATAAATTCGCCCCATTTCACCCTAAAATTGATGGAACTCATGTCAAAATAAATTTCATATGTCTAAAACATCACAATAGCATACACCAAGAAGCAAAATTTGGAGAAAATTTGAAGTTTCAGAATTAATTGCTAAGTGGATCTTTTTTTCTGTCATACCCAATTTTTAAGCAATTTTCCCAATCTTATCAGAAGTCACTTTATTCCTCAAAAACCAAATATTTTTCTACACAGATTACTGAAACAATGTAAAATGGATGAAGTTCATTCATGGAAAGGTATATTTTATCATTTTTGCGTGTAGTTTCCTTAAGAAACTGTAACCACTCTATGGTGGATCTTTTTTTATGTCGATCATTGTATCTCCAATGATTTCCAATTGGATTCACCAAATGCAACTAGGGTGACAAAGGGTATTATCGGCAGGTTTGTTCTCTTCGTCATGGGGGGTTTTTGTGGGCTGAATTGCCTGAAATTTGGGCATATAACTCAGCTTGGTCTGGAAGGATTTGAGGCCAACTTCGAGATCAACAGGTTTCAAAAAAAAAACCCCATGACGAAGAGAACAAAACTACCGAAAATACGTAAGTTCCCCTATATGGATTGAAAAAGCTCTATGCCATCTTAATTTTTCCATACAACTTTGACCCTTTCTAATGATCACCCTCGAGCATATGATTCATTGTAAGGGTAAGAAACTTCAGCGACAATCAGTTTCGTTTCTTATGAAGTTTCAAATCGAGCACAAAATGCATTTTTAATATAGCTTTTTGAAAATAAGAAGAATTTTATCCCCCTCCTTTTCGTGATATGTACTAAAATAATAATCATCTAACAAATGGTCGGCGATAAGCTATAAGGACCATGTGCCTGTTTTTAAATCTTATAATTTAATATGTATACTGAAACTACCAAAGTTTCACCAAAAAGGCAAAATTTTGGCTACTTGAACTTACTCAATACTCAATAAAATTAGGAAAAATATTATTGTGTGAATGAGTGTAATCAGTTTCTTACTTCCGTGTTTTTTGTCGTCAAGTATGCTCCTAAGGGAAAAAAGCGAAGTTTATCTTAAAATAAATGGCGCCTAATAGCTTTGTAAAGCTCTGTGATAAATACCGTTCCCATATGAAGTTAGGCTGATGATCATTGATTTAGAGTGTGATCAACTGTGAGTGTGATTCAACTTTATTCATATCCCTTTCGGGACGAAGCACAAAAAAAAATGGAATCTCCATACAAATGGCTCAACTTTGACTCTCCAGAACTCTTAGATTTCCCAATAAAACAACTATTATTTTTCCCCATTTTAAAGAACTACTCTTTATCTTTCGATTTCTCGCTTTGACTACGAAGATAAATCGGAAATAACAATATGCGACAGATGAAACGTTTTCATGTTTTACGGTTTTTGTCCACTTTTTTTACCTTGTTGTGGTAAATCTCACAGGCAACGTGAACAAAATCAATTTTGTACACATTCAAGTATAAATAATGACTTAATTATTGAAACAGTTTACATTACTTAAAATAAAGTCTAAACAGATGAAAAAAATGCAAAACTGTTACCACTCAACAACACAATTGTGCTGGTTCGTCACGAAAGGGATATTACCTATTGGAAACACTATTTAGAAACTGGATTATTGTAATGTGATTTAGTACAAAAAAAAAATGATGAAGTACCGAATTCACTGTTTGGCTTAAATGAAAACTAGAATGAAGAACACAATTAGAGAAGGCCGCCCACACAACGTTACATAAACTTTCAAATGTCCAGGCCAAGTTGGATATATTTACACAACTCCCTAGAAGAGATAAGATCTCACCTATCATAAAACTACTGAAAGCGCCCTGATAAAAACAAACTAAATGTTTGTTTTCTTGAGGCTATTTCAGTCAACTCAATTTTTACAGAACGTATCCCGTTGTTGGATGGCTGGCTAGACTCTACGCATCGCATGGATAGCGTGCCAGTAAGTAGAGTGTTTGATGATGTTCACATGTTCCGAGCCGCTAAGTCGATGCGCGTGAGTTAAAATTAAAACACGTTAATGGAAGTGCTAAAATCTTCAAACCGTTGGGACAAAAGTGGTGATAATTACTTGAACAAATCTGGTTAAGCTAAGTGGAAAGGGTGGAAAGTACCCACTAATGGCTATGTGTCAAAGAGAAAATAAGAATTTTGAATGTCTTTTTTAAAGTTGATTGCTGTTTCAACAAAAACTTTCCATTAAACTGTCTGGCCGATAACAAACTCTATCTAAATCAAACACGATGATGATAAGAGAATTAAACTTTATAAGAACCAGTTCGTCGTATAAGTTCAGTTTTTACGATATGGTTTAAAGATAACTCACATGAATCAATCAATCTGCTACTGAACACTGGACGAAAGCTGCGGCTGTGATTACCGCCGATCACCGGTGTCTTTGCGCAGGTAATCGGGAGAACGAATCACTTCACACAATGTTGCCCGTTTTCGAACACTGATTCCTTATTCTGCTTGTCACGTTTTCGTCTACCGTGTCGCGTTCGGCTTAGTTATTTTTCCTTCACCGTATCACCACCAAGCCATTGACTATTGGCAATAACAATTCGAAAAGCAAAAATATTCGATCTCTGTTTCAACTGCAACACACTTTCTTCGACGAGACCATCTGCTGCTGTGGAACAATAGAAAATTAATGTGTAAATAACTGCTCCATCACAATCCAGCCCAATAGTGGAACTCTTCACAAGGTTTGTTCTTATCAATATGAGATGTTTTCGTCTCGAGTGTTTTCACCAGTGATCGCACTAAGATCTGAGAATTCTTGTAACTTTCTAGAGTTATTTTTATCGATCTTAGCACAACCGACAAAGTAAACCGCTGTCGCACACTGCAAAACTCAGTCAACTCCCGCCAAATGATATCTGTTCGCAGCTGCCGGCGTTTGATCGAAACACAAAAAAGCGAAATCTCCACACCGGCTTGTAGCGCTGTGTCACCGAAGAAAGTCCAGAAAGATCCAAGAGACTTCAGTTTACTCGTTTTCCTCAACCCGGTGTAAAGTTCAGCATACGATGACACCAGCTAGCTAGCTAGGCTAATAAATCCACCAACGCTACTAGAACCAACGGCGCTGAGGGGACACCAACCAACCAAGCAACGAGCGAGCGAACACACCGAGAGCGACCAGATTCACTCTTGCCACGACAGCGATTAAATATAAACTAAAAGATTTGCAATGGACTGAACGCCGCTAGGGCTATAAGCGCTTCCCAAAGCGTAACGTTCGCGCACAACAAATGGAACACACTCTGCCACGCTGTTTTCGAGGCAAACGGCAACGCAACCATCGACGGGAGCAATCAGGAGCGAAAGACTATACTTCTCCTAGAAAGCGTGGGACGGGTAGAATCCGGACACACGTTGTTACTATCGCCCCATTATTTTGTACTTTATTTCTAATCCATATAAACGACTAGGGTTGAATTAAAGGTTCTGATATTGGTTGAAATCGACATTGTTGAGTAGTGCTGCCTTTGTTCCCGCTGGGACAAAGCCTGCATATTAGTGTTATATGAGAACCTAGTTTTCAAATTATGCACATCACATACACTACACAGTGCTTAACCAAGAGCCCCAAGTAACCACGGCGTTGAAGCCTTATTGCATGCAGATATACGGTGTATTTAGAGCAATCATTATTGCTGACCCCAAATTGGACTGCCACAATAGTGTGCACACACTTTCAAAGTGTGATTACAGCGCAGGGATACGTCGGATCAAATTGAGGTCTTTGGTGCACTTATTCCTTGTAAATGGAGGAATAAGTGCACCGAAGACGTCGAGACGATCCGAGGCACTTTTATCACACTTTTTAGGCGTACCAAAAAAGTGTGATAGTCCAATTTGAGATGTAGTCTGCAATACTTTACATGCAAACTTAAGGTTGATTTAAAGTGGGAATAGGCAATTATAGAGTCAAATTAAGATTATACTGGTATAATCTTAGAACAGTCGCATAATTGTCAATTTCACTTTAAATCAACCTTGAATGTTCATTTAAGGTGAAACATCAAGAAATCCTATTGCAGTTTTGCATACAAACTTTAGAAGCACAAATCTGGCGAACGAAGCATCGAACCAAGCCGCACTTGTTTATCGTGGTTTTGCTCATTCGCAAAAAAGAGACAGCTTTTTCAAATCGAGAGAATTTTCAAGATTGGTGCTTTTGAAAACGTGAGTAGGGTACCAAGTCGGCCATTGTGGCAGCCATGTTTCTTCTTCTTCTTCTTTGTGGCTCTACGTCCCCACTGGGACTTGGCCTACCTCGCTTCAACTTAGTGTTCTTTGAGCACTTCCACAGTTATTTATTGAAGGGCTTCCCGAATAAAAAATATAGTAGAAAAACCAAATGTTGTATTGTAACAGTACTATTTAGAACCATATTGTTACAATAAACACCACTGTAAAAATAAAAAATACAAAAACAATAAGATGTAATGTAGACAACTGTATGGTGAATTGTAAATAAGATTTTTACAATATACTATACGGGTTGTTAAGTATCGTAACAATATAAAAAAATATTTTTCTCCATATATATTTTTTTACAAAACCATACATTTTATTGTAAATGAATTGTTTGAAATACTGATACGTGGGCTTTAATATACCGTACATTGTATGGTACACGTATGGTTGCAAACCATAAAATGTACCGTAAATATATTGTTTTTAATTGTAATTTCACTACAGGTTATAAATTTAATCATGGTTTTGGAATGGTTCTCTTTTGTTATGTTGTATTGTTTTACATTAGATAAACCATATAATGTTATATTATCTCGTCATGTTCCTTCGATAATGGCAGTTCTAGCCAAACTAACCTAAACTCGTCTAAGTCTGAGTAGCTTCTGATTGCATTAACAGTTGAAGCTTTGGCTCCCATGTCCCACCAGCCAGATAACTGGGTTTTGCAAACTAAGCATTATTTGTGGCAACACTTTGAGCGGCATGATGGAACTGTGCCTAGCGCGCTAAGTGTTATTAGACTGCATGAAGTGGGTGACGAGGTACATAAGTATCATTACGGCGTGCTTAACCGTTATTGCAATATTGAGGCTCCAGTTTGACTGAACTATGAAATATGTACACAACAACTCATGAGAAAACTGTCAAGTTCGATTCAACTATAAGTTAGGTTAAAAAGCGAAGACGAACTTGTATCAGAAGTCGTTTCAGTGTCCAGTCCTTATGTTAAAAATGTCAAAGATAAATCGCATTTAATTCGGTTGTTGTACAAGGCAATTTCACATGAGAGAAGAAGAGAAAGAATAGTGTTGAACTCAACCACTGATTTAGGGTAATCTGGACTGCGTCTTTCCGGGTTGACCTACATTCGTATTCCTCTCATCGCACTCTACATACCTAGCCCACCATATCTCTTGGATATGCAGTCCTTAGGACACCTGGTTTACCACTTTATTTAAACATTTTATTGACTTTAAATAGATGTTTCAACTTATTCGCTTTTTTCTCTTTCATTTCCTTTGCAACAAAAATGTCACGAACATCAACAAAACAAAGCACGGAAAAAATCATAAACTGAATAAATAATTAAAAATGCACGGAAAAAGATTGTTTCGGAATAGTGAATGGTTCAAACGTAAGAAAAGCAGTATAATATATTGTTACATAAAGATCGGATGTAAATGTATAGTAGCTACCAATGTGCAAAGCTTTTAGCGAACCATTCCATTACAATACACTATATTGTAGCTGGTACACTGTATGGTACAGGAATGGTTTTCACCAAATACCCTATGGTTAGTTTTTATCCGGGTTCCTTTGCCTGCCATTGCATGAATTTGTATATTGTGAGGCAAGTACAATGATACACTATGCCCAGGGAGTCGAGAAAATTTACCCGATCGGAACGGGAATCGAACCCGCCGTCTCCGGATTGGCGATCCATAGCCTTAACCACTAGGCTAATTGGAGACCCCTTGTGGCAGCCATGTTTGTATTCTCTGAAGTTTCTCCTTAAAGTAATGACTGCTCTAAATACACCGTATAGGGTCTTGTACCATATGGGCAGGTGTTCCTATTTTGGGCACTTGCCGCTATAACTAAGTCAATTTCAAACCGATTGATTTGAAATTATGTATAGAGTTAGGCACGTACAAAAATTCAAATCAATCGGTTTGAAATTGACTTAGTTATAGAGGCAAGTGCCCAAAATAGGTACACCTGCCCAAAATGGTACAATACCTTATCTGCATGCAATAAGACTTCAGCGCCGTGGTTACTTGGGGCTTCCTCTGACAATGTCCAATAGGACGCAATCAGTGAAGTACTAGATTAGTAAAGCTGGTTTTTTGTATGGTGAGATGATCAACTCTTCATTTCTACAATGAAATAGTGCAAATAGCGTGGGTATTATGATTTCTTTACTAATTTGATGCTGTTTGAGCAAAAGTTTGGGTAACTGTGTTGTTGTATAATTTATTCATTGCAATCTAGTACACATCTTGAACATAACGTGAGGTGTTTGTGTATAATTATACTGACATACACGCCGTGTGAGCTGATAGCATAGCATAGCATAGCATAGCATAGCCGACCGTACACATCCTGGGGTGGCTGTCGATAGAGAAGTTTAATGCGCCAGAAAAGTTGCCTGGGACTTGACAAACCTTTCATTTAACGAACTCTCGACACCTGGCCAGGTCCTTACGATCAGCGGGGATGGGGAGGAAATGTTGATTAGATATCTACTCAGAATATGTCCAAGAACTTGGCCCACTTCATAGATATCTGGAGTTGGAAATTGGATAGGGTTTAATGGGGTGCTTTCCTTGGCGAAAAAGCGTACGAGAAATTGTCATGGTTTAATCATTTACCTGGTTACCACTGAAAAGTAAAAATGAGCATTAAGTAAGTCGCACAAATTTCGTAGGTAGTACAGCCATCGACCACAGTCCTTCCCGTCGGATACCAAAACACAAAGATTGGAGACTTATCTTTGACTTCTCGACAAGACTGACGCAATCCTCCAACAGTCGAGAGTTGTCCTGGCCTCGTCCTTGCGACTGCTGAGGAAGATGAAAGGATGGTTAGTTAGACACCTAAAGAAAGCTGTAGAAAGTTCTACGACTTCTCAAGCCTAGGTGTCAAGAGGATATGGGTGTTGCTCTAGGTGTTGTTAGTGGAAGGGTATTCCAAAGGATGCGGTTGGTCAACGTAAAGGTACACCATTATTAGACTGCTTTGAAATAGTTATCTGCCCAATATGTCCTGGCTGCCTCATCATCTGCATTACTTGATTTTTCGGTTGAGAATCTGAAATATTACATAATATTAACATTGACGTCGAATAAGCTATATATTAGTGATACGCTCGCCACAGATATATATTTTTACAATCTAATTTGTATCATACAATAAATTTACCTGAATCCTGCTGAAATAAAATATTGATTAGCAGCATAATTGAAACAAAAATATTACATAAACATCAAAAAAGTGCATCAAACTTTGATCTTGGAATATTTGTAAACTACTGCCTGATTACCCAAGTAACCACAGTGCTGAAGCCTTATTACATGCAGATATACGGTGTATTTAGTGCAATCATTACTTTACATGCAAACTTAAGGTTGATTTAAAGTGGAAGTGGGCAATAATAGAATCAAATTAGGATTATACTGGTATAATCTTGAAGCAGTCGCATAATTGCCCATTTCCACTTTAAATCAACTTTAAGTTTGCATGTAAAGTAATGATTGCTCTAAGTACACCGTATATCTGCATGCAATAAGGCTTCAGCACTGTGGTTACTTGGGTATTTTAGGCAGGAAAATTTCAAGATCAAAATTTGATTTGGTAGATCTTACGCCGCAACGCACCATTCTGAGGTGATCTACCCACGTTACGGGACATACACGCCGTGTGAGCTGATCTCCCTTTACCTGGGTACTATTCGGATGAATTATATCCCAGATATTCCAATAAGTCACATTTCAGCTTTAAGGCGAAACTGGATCCATTTCCTCACTTTTTGGTTTTTGATTTTTTATAAAATAACGAAGCAATATTTTCAAAATCGGTTTTCGTACACATGTAGAGTATGGATCAAGGTATCTCCTGATTTTTTTTCGTGGTGGAAAATGTTTTTCGTTTTTGCAGAAACCATTTTTGAATGAAATTTCACAAAAAAAATGGTTTCTGCAAAAATGGAAAACTTTTTCCACCACAAAAAATTCAGAAGATACCTTGATCCATGCTCTACATGTGCACGAAAACCGATTTTGAAAATATTGCTTCGTTATTTAATAAAAAATCAAAAACCAAAAAATGAGGAAACGCTTCCAGTTTCGCCTTAAAACTGCATTCTCCCTGTTTGCAGCCGTACCATAGCAGTTCGACTACTAAACTGAGAAATGAGTGAGAAATTTGATGCCTGGTCAATACGAGTAAATTTCGGATAAAACTGACTGTGTCCAGATTCTAGCTGGCTCATCCATGAGTACACACGGCAAGTACCATACACCACAAGCACACCACCGCAGTCGCACCCAGTTAGTAGGCCCGTCCCGTCCTATAGCTATAGGGCGAGAAGCTGTTGCAAGCTGTTGCTTCCTCCTATCTGTGCCTATACCTATCGCTTTGCTGGCCGAGTCGATCGTCACATCGGATTCACATGGGAACGAGAGCGCGCGCTTACCGAGAGAGCAATCATCACTGGCTGCCCGCTGCCGTTCCTCCGTTGCATCATTATTTAATCATCATCATTTTCAGCAATATAAGCCGGCGCGAAAACTGTAACCAGTGATACTCACTCAATGTTCACTCTGAGTGTGAGGCGTACATCTCTCCGTTCTGAAAGGTTTTGAATTCACTCTGATTTATGATAAATATGAATGGTTTGTAAACTGAGCAATTTAGGCATGCCTGAAATTATGTTCAGGTGTTCACAAAACTGAATTCCATGCGTCTCACTATAGGCCATAGATAAAAAATTTGCGACAAAATTCAAGGAAGTACTTTATAATTAATTAATCAAAGGACACTTACTTTTTGGTTGGCAAAGGCTGGGTAATGCGTTGGTCCATCGTGTACCTTAAGGAATGTAGATTACATTACCCAAGTAACCACAGTGCTGAAGCCTTATTACATGCAGATATACGGTGTATTTAGTGCAATCATTACTTTACATGCAAACTTAAGGTTGATTTAAAGTGGAAGTGGGCAATTATAGAATCAAATTAGGATTATACTGGTATAATCTTGAAGCAGTCGCATAATTGCCCATTTCCACTTTAAATCAACTTTAAGTTTGCATGTAAAGTAATGATTGCTCTAAGTACACCGTATATCTGCATGCAATAAGGCTTCAGCACTGTGGTTACTTGGGTAGTATTATCAGGCGTCATCCATAAACTACACGGGCCATTTCTGACCCGTAGATCTCCCACCTCTCTAGAAGTCTGCTTCGTTTAGGAAGCGTCCATAAATTACGTCACGCAAAAATTGTCCATTTTCAACAACCCCCCCCCCCCTCTCCCCTATATCACACTTTTTGTATGAGACCTCTGAAATTTTTGTATGGGTTGTCACACTTTACTGAACCCCCCCTCCCCCCTAAAAGCGTGACGTAATTTATGGACGTTCCCTTATGAATATAGCTAGGCCATCCGTAGCACTTTCATAAAAGCAGACAAAATCAAATATCGACCACGTTCTGAATGAGGGACGGCACTTCTCCGACATTATCGACATCAACACTTATGTCGAATTCGTTTATTTGCACCGCCTGCACCGCTTTGCCACCGGGTGTAGCAAACTTGCACCGAAACCGTTCGTTTATTCGCAGGTACTGTTCTGTTTTGACACCCGATTGGCACCGGTTCAAGAAAATGCTACACCCAGTTTGAGCGCGGTGTAGCAGGTACAAAGCTAGTTTTACCAATACATGTATATCGCTGAACTTGTATCGTGGTTTTGTTTTGGTAGGAATGATGATTTTCTCTTCGGCATTAGGTAAACAGTTTTCTTGGATATTCGTTTATATTGAGAAGTTTTAATTTCCAAAGAGCAAATCTGTGCGTTTAAAAATTATTTAAACTTGATCGATGATTATCACGTCTTTCAACTTCTGAGGAATCTTCAAAATTTATCAGTAACATGAAATTTCAAAGAGTTGATTCAACGCCTATTTTTGCCATTACTTTTCTTTTTATTATCGCAAATATGTGGATTACTTTTAATGATTTTAATCATTAGAATTTTCTGTCACATGGTGATCTATGATATATGAAAAAATGACGTAATAAAGTTTTGATAAGCCCAGAATAGAATAAAAATCTATTAATTCAAATTGGACTGAAATATTACTGAAGTAACAGTTTCAAAAACCGAAAAATTCTATTATTTTTTTCTCACAACAAATATTGAATTTTTGAATTACATTGAAAGTCAAACAAATGTTACTAAAGGATTGATTGATTTGTCTTTATTAAAGAGACTTTCAGCCCTTGGCCGGTTCGTCTCTACTAAAGGATGGTTAAAGCGTTTTAATATAAGTTGCGTTTCAATAACGTTATGTTTTAAAAAGCATTTAGGTAGTTTTCCAATTGTTGCACGACTAAAAACTCGCCTATTGTTGCACACTCCATGTTATTCTTATGAGGTGTGCAACAATTGGCGAATTTTTAGCTGTGCAACAATTGGAAAATTACCCTATTTATTTTCCTTTTTACGTTGTAGCTAAACGTTTTCTATTGAACTGCCTTTAAAATTTTTGTGTTAAATTTGTGCACGTAGATCGTTTACAATTGTTTGTAAGCATCCATTTTTATTGGGCAACGGAAATTGTTAAATTCTAATAAGTTGCTTTCAATTGAATAATTTTGATATTACAAGAATTTGAAGAAGATAAATAATGCAGGAGTGTTAAAACATTGGATAACAAATTTCAAGTAACATTTATCATTACAAGTTTATCATGTACAAGAGGATTACTGAAAACTTTTAAAATTGTTAAATTGTATATAGAAAGTAAAAAATAAATAAAAATAATTTTATTCATCATGGAAATCATGAACACATTGAACATGTTCATTTTTGATATCCTTTATTGTTTTCATTGACGCTCTCATGCGCTCTTACTAATACCATCATAAGCTGTCAACAAATTGCACCGAAACCGTTCGTTTGTCCGGTGTCAATTGCTACACCGGTGCAGTGCACCGTCGGGAATAAACGAATTTGACATTAACTTTACCACTATCTACCCCCAAAACCACCGAGAAACAGAAGTAACTCTTAGAACAAATTTCATTAAAAAAACATCAGTGAATCAAAATTCAACCATCACGCAACAACAATGACAATGTCGCAATTTGTATTTGTTGCGACAATCCACCCAATGCACAATGGTCCACGAACCAGATTCACGAGGAAAGATGCATGCAGCGCCTTCAAATGATTTTTTTTAGACAAATATGGTCTTCTACAAAATTGTTGTTAATAATAAAGCCCTCTTTCCAATGTACATGAAGATTAGGGTGCTCCATATTTTCACAGAAATTGGAAATCAAACTTTTTTAATTGCAAGAATAACTATATGCATTCTTCGGAAAAGTTGGAGATTTATCAATTTTGAGCAAGTTTGCTGAAGACAGTTTTTTTATAGCTTCAAAATTGACCGATCTAGAGATATATTTCTGAATTAGCTTAGGGTGATTCAAGAAAAACAGGTTTTCTGGCTTTAACTTTATCAGTTTCAATTTCTCATCAAAGTCGCTCAAGAAACCCTTGTAGAGCACTTGAAACCGCGTAACTTGAAAATAATAGGATAAACATCGTACACCACGAGAATAGAGTTAATAAACTATAGAGGAAGAATGTCGCTGGCGTCGCTGCCGCAACATCTTTTGCTGGTGGAGATAGGCAGGAACTTAACACTTAACTTTACCACTATCTACCCCCAAAACCACCGAGAAACAGACGTAGGGTAGGTTATCAAAATTTGAACCAAATTGCGGCTTTCTGAAGCAGTGCAAACTTTAAGTGATTTTTTCTCTCACATGGAAATAATTTACTAAGGCAAAATCGTATGTACATGAAAGCCACGGGTATAAGCTTTCTGTTAAATGGTAAAAAGTTTGTATTTGCACCGAATTTCACTGAAATATTTGATTTTTCATCAACAATGATTTTAATCTTAATTTGAACCATCGTAATCATAATTTGAACCAATTTTAATCTTAATTTGAACTACTGGCAGCAGCAGCTCGAGCAACTCACAAAACAGCCAATTCCATGCTAAACAATGAAAAATCACATGAATCTGCTAATTCTCATACCTATTTTTCATTAGGCACCCGGATAAAAACTAACCATAGGGTGTATGGTGAAAACCATTTCTGCACCATACAGTGTACCAGCTACAATAAAGTGTATTGTGATGAAATGGTTCGCTATACTATACATTTACATTGGATTTTTATGTAACAATATATTATACTGTTTTTCTTACGTTTGAACCATTCACTTTTCCGAAACATTATTTTTCCGTGAATTTTTAATTATTTCTGGTGTTCGATTTGAATAGGTCGTATGTTTGCTGTGATTCATATGCAGATTCGACCTATTCAAATCGAACACCAGATTTAATTAGTTTAACATTTTTTCCGTGCTTTGTTTTGTTGATGTTTGTGACTTTTTTGATGCAAAGGAAAGCTTTCATAGGAAAGAGAAAAAAGTGAATAAGTTGAAACATCAATTGAAAATCAATAACATGTTTAAATCAGTGGTAAACCAAATGTCCTATTCTAAGAACTGCAGGTCCAAGCAGGGGTCCAAGAGATATGGCGGGCTAGGTGTGTAGAGTGCGATGAGAGAAATACGAATGTAGGCCAACCCGGAATGATGCAGGTCAGATTACCGTAAATCAGTGGATGAGTTCAACACTATTATTTCTGTATTTGCATTTAGGGGAATTTTCTCCTCTTCTCTCATGTGAACTTGCCTTCGACCACAATCGAATCAAATGCGATTGACAAACTTTATCTTTGACCTAGAGCCATCTTTAACACATTAGACTGGACTGAACACTGAAATGACTTTTAATATAGGTTCGTCTGCGGGTTCGCTTTTTAACCTAACTTATACTTGAATCGAACTTGACAGTTTTCTCATGAGTTGTTATGTATTTCCGTGTATTTCAAACTTTAGTCAAACTGGAGCCTCAATATTGCAATAACGGTTAAGCACGCTGTAATGATACTTATGTACCTCGTCACCCACTTCATGCAACTACATTAGTGGTCTAATAATACTTAGCGC